>NW_017671577.1:143522-276004 GCF_001879085.1 Nicotiana attenuata | reverse complement strand
GACATCCATTCCCCAAGCGGCGAACGGCCATGGCGAGCTTGTTGCATTAAGCTCATTTGGAGGCACTTTTATCATGTCTGCATGTATCTGACAGCGATGGAATTTTCGGACATACTGGATGCAGTCTGTTTCCATAGTCATCCAAAAATATCCTGCTCGGAGTATTTTCTTTGCTAAGACAAAACCATTCATATGTGGACCGCAGGTCCTTGCATGAACTTCTTCTAATAACCTGGATGCTTCCTTTGCGTCAACACACCTTAGCAATCCCAAATTAGGAGTCCTCCAGTATAGGATTCCTCCGCTGTGGAAGAAATTGTTGGATAATCTTCGTAGAGTGCGCTTCTGAATAGCATTTGCAAGCTCTGGATATTTTCCTTCGGCCAACAATTACTTGATGTCGTGAAACCAGGGCTTTCCGTCCGCTTCTTCCTCGACATGAGCACAATAGGCTGGCCGATCATGAATCTTTACTGGAATAGGGTCTATGAAGTTCTTATCTGGATGCTGAATCATGGATGATAGAGTGGCCAATGCATCGGCAAACTCATTCTGGATCCTGGGAACATGCCGGAATTCTGTCTTTACGAACCTTTTCCTCAACTCTTGTACATGATGCAAATACGGGAGTATCTTGGAATTCTTGGCGGCCATTCTTCTTGGACCTGATGTATAAGCAAATCCGAATCTCCAATCATTAGCAACTCTTGGACGTTCATGTCAATAGCCATCTTGAGCCCTAAGATGCAGGCTTCATACTCGGCCATATTGTTGGTGCACGGGAACCTGAGCTTGGCGGATACCGGATAATGCTGGCCGGTTTCTGATATTAGGACTGCTCCTATGCCAACTCCCTTGAAATTTGCTGCTCCGTCGAAAAACATCCTCCAATCGTCATAGGATTCTGCAATGTCCCCTCCTATGAAGGATACCTCCTCATCAGGAAAATACGTTTTCAGAGGCTTGTATTCCCCGTCCACGGGATTTTTGGCAAGATGATCTGCCAGTGTCTGTCCTTTGATTGCCTTCTGATTCACGTAAACGATGTCGAATTCACTCAACAGGATTTGCCACTTAGCTAGTTTGCCAGTGGGCATGGGCTTCTGAAAGATATATTTCAGCGGATCCATTCTTGATATGAGGTAAGTGGTATAGGCACAGAAATAATGCCTCAACTTTTGAGCTACCCAAGTCAGAGCACAACAGGTGCGTTCTAAAAGAGAGTAACGGGCCTCGTATGGAGTGAACTTCTTGCTGAGGTAATAGATGGCTTGCTCTTTTCTCCCTGTTTCGTCGTGTTGCCCCAGACACAACCGAATGCTCCATCCAATACTGCAAGGTAGAGCAACAGCGGTCTGCCCGGTTCGGGCAGAACCAGAACTGGCGGCGTTGATAGGTATTCCTTGATTCTGTCAAAGGCTTTCCGACAATCATCGGTCCATTTAGTAGTGGCATCTTTCTTCAACATCTTAAAGATGGGCTCACAAATGACAGTGGATTGAGCTATGAACCGGCTGATGTAGTTGAGTCTCCCCAAGAAACTCATGACCTCTTTCTTATTCTTTGGCGGCTTCAATTCTTGAATTAACTTAACCTTTGATGGATCCAGCTCTATTCCTCGGCGACTTACGATGAACCCAAGCAACTTTCCAGTAGGAACCTCGAATGCGCACTTGGCGGGATTCAGTTTCAGATTGTACCTCTTCAGCCTGTTGAAAAATTTCCTCAAATCTTCCATGTGATCAGTGGCCTTCTTGGACTTGATGATAACATCATCTACGTACACATTGATCTCCTTGTGTATCATGTCATGAAAAATAGTAGTCATGGCCCTCATGTAGGTGGCCCCGACATTCTTTAACCCGAACGACTTCATCTTGAAACAATACATCCCCCATGGAGTAATGAAAGTCGTTTTCTCCGCGTCTTCCTCATCCATCCATATTTGATGATACCCAGCAAAACAATCGGCAAATGACTGCAGCTCGTGCTTGGCGCAGTTGTCAATCAAAATATGTATGTTTGGCAAGGGGAAGTCGTCCTTCGGACTGGCCCGGTTGAGGTCCCGGTAGTTGGCACAGACTCTGACCTTCCCGTCCTTCTTCGGCACCGGCACAATTTTGGCTAACCATGTTGGATACTCTACTACCCTGAGGACCTTGGCTTTGACCTGCTTGGTGACTTCTTCCTTGATTTTCAAACTCGTCAGGCTTGAACTTCCTGAGCTTCTATTTTACCGGCGGACATGCTGGATCCGTTGGCAGTTTGTGGGCTACAATAGATGTGCTGAGACCAGTCATATCATCATACGACCAGGCGAATATGTCCTCATATTCCCTTAGAAACTCTGTGTATTTTTCCTTTTCTGATGGTGACAGATGAACACTGATGCGTGTTTCCTTGACATTCTCTGTATCCCCTAGTTGATAACCTCAGTTTCGTCCAGTTAGACTTAGGCCTATTCTCAAAGTTCTCAACTTCTTTAACAATCTCTTCTGGTATATCATCCTCTTTTGTGTCTATATCCGTTTGTTGCGTTGTCTCGTTGCAAGTCACAATCGTCGGTTCATCAAGATAAGTAATAGTAATGCTGTGTAAATAAAGTAAACGATAGAAAAATAATAAGCGCTTTGATATAAGAAACTAAAATGCTTTGATAAACTTCATAATTGTTTTGAACATTGGAGCTCTTATTTTCAAAAATAAAATGCTGAAAGAAAATCAACTAGCGAAAAAAAAGATGATGCATGGTGCTTTGTTCAGCCTTGCTACCCCGAAGCTTTCCGGGCCGTGGTGATTCTGATGGACCAATTATTTAGGCGCGCTCCTCGGCTCACAGCTTGTATGGAAGGGCCTTCCTCTCTTTCCTCCTAAAAAATGACACAGCAGTCCATATTGTCGTCTTCCAAAAACAGATTCCTCATTGCTGCCAGTGCTTCCTCTTCTTCTGACCCATATATGACATCTGCTGGCTGGAAAGTCTGCTCCAGGCGAGGTATCGGATGTTCCAGTGGGTAGTAGGGACTGCGCCATAGTGGCGACCACTGGTTGAACTCCTCCCAAGTGTATTCATACCCCAAACCGAAAGTGGTACCATGTTTCTTCAGCTTGATGGGTTTGGCGATTCCTTGGAGGTTCTTGCCGAGCCCCTTTCCAGGTTCATATCCGCTCTAATTCTGTATACTTTCGATCTTGTCATCCCACCACTTATCCTTGTCTACGGCGTTGACTCGCTCAATGTGATGGTAGGTTTCTTCGCCTTTCTTCCTTCTTCCTCCGATCGTTGGGATGGTCTGACGATTGTATATGGGATTACTACCATCTCCATGAATAATCACCTCTTGGTGATTCCACTCGAACTTCACTGCCTGGTGCAGGGTTGATGCTACAGCTCCAGCGGCGTGAATCCAGGGCCGTCCCAACAACAGATTGTAGGACGCTGGGATGTCTATCACTTGAAAGTCGACATTGAACCAAGTTGGTCCCATCTGCAGACACAAACTGATTTCCCCAATGGTGGACCTTTGGGAGCCGTTGAAAGCTTTGACGTTGATGGCTCCACCTTTGATCTCATGCAGGCTTTTCCCTAATGTTCGGAGAGTCACCAAGGGACAAATGTTGAGGCTGGACCCTCTGTCAATCAAAATCCTGGTGATGAAATAATCCTCGCATTTCACAGTGATGTGCGGCGCCTTGTTGTGGCTCAACCCTTCAGGTGGTAACTCATCTTCGTGGAAAGTAATTTTGTGACTTTCCAATACTTGCCCCACCATGTTCGCTATTTCTCATCCAGTTATATCGCTGGGTACATATGCCTCACTCAGTATCTTCATCAAGGCGTTCTTATGTGCATTGGAGCTTTGTAGCAGAGCTAAGATGGAGATCTGTGCTGGCGTCTTGTTCAACTGATCGATGACTGAGTACTCCTTTGCTTGTATCTTCCTCCAGAGGTCATCAGGAGGAGTTTCGGTGGATCGTCCAGAGGCCTGCTTACTTGATTCAACCAAATGTTCCGGAGTACAAACCCTGCCAGTTCGGGTCATACCCTGTGTTGCAATTGCTTCTCCAGATTTGGTTTTCCCTTTCCTTCTCGCCTCGGCGGTGTAATCCCAAAGAATGGCCTTCGTATGGAATGATGCTATGGTTGACATTGCTACAGGAATGGGTATCCTTGTTTTGGGAGGTAACACGGCAACTTCAAATGGTACAGGTGCTTTCGGGGACCCAAACTCAACCTCAAATCGTCCTGGCGCCTTGGCGGAAGATGGTGCTTTAAGATCGAGCGGTGTGGATATGTTCCCTTCAGCATCCCTAGAAAACTGGATCTGTACAACAATCGGATTAAGAGTGACTGTTGGTTTCTTTGGATCGTCACCCTCCGCAATCAATCCAATCGACCCTTTGGGGTCCCAATCATCTTCTATTTCTATCATATGAACGCCTCCCCCTTTGTGCTCAGGAAGAGGATTGTTGCGAACGTTCGGATCAGGCTCCTTTGCTACAATGGTTTTGTTGTCAATCAAGGCCTGAATCTTGTCCTTCAGGGAGCGACACTCATAATTGGTATGACCCTTCATGCCGGAATGGTATGCACAGGTTTTGTTCGGGTTGACCCATTGGGAAGGATTAACTGGAGTTATGGCGGGGATAGGGGTGACGTAACCAGCGGCTTTAAGCCTTTCATATAGCTGGTCGATTGGTTCGGCAATAGCGGTGTACTGTTTGGGAGGTCTGCGGTCGAAGTTTGGCCGGGGTCTAGGGAAATTTTGGCGAGGTGATTGATAGTGAGAGGGCTGAGCATTATAGGCTTGGTAGACGGGTGCGGGTTGGGAATATCTTGGTGAGGTAGGTTGATATGTGGGAGGTGGAGATGATTGGTAAGTAGGTGGTGGAGCTTGGTAGGAAGGCGGGGGTGCTTGGTAATTAGGGGTAGGTTGATATGTGAAGGAGATACTGGGTAGGTTTGGTGTTTTATTGGGGATTTTGTTCTCTGTGCAACCATCACGGCACTCCCATCCTTTTTCTTGGACGTGCCACCAGACTGTAGAGCCTTGTTGGTAGCCTGCAATGCCTCAAAATTAGTGACCATACCACTTTTAATGCCTTCCTCGATCCTTTCCCCTAGCTTGATGATGTCGGAGAATTTCTGGCCTTCAATCAGCATCAATCTCTCATAATATTGTGGGTCCTGAGCTCGGACGAAAAACTTGTTCATCTGTTCTTCTTCTAAGGCCGGCCTGAACTTAGCCGCTTCTTATCTCCAACGAGTAGCATACTCGCGAAATGTCTCTGTAGGTTTCTTCTTCAAATTCTGGATGTAAAATACATCTGGCGCATTCTCCATATTGATTCTGAACCTGACCATGAAATCGGACGCCATACCTACCTAGCTTGTCCACTTCTTGGGGTCTTGGCTAATGTACCAAGATAGAGCATCCCCTTTCAAACTTCTCATGAAGAGCTTCATGCGAACCTTTTCATCTCTTCCGACTCCGACCAGCTTATCGCAGTATGTCCTCAAATGGATTCTGGGATCCCCTGTGCCATCAAACATCTCAAACTTGGGAGGTTTGTACCCCTCTGGAAGTTCGACATCTAGCTGAATGCAAAGGTCCTCATAATTCAGCCCCTCGATACCTTTGTTTCCTTCAACACCCTGGACTCGGCTAGTCAGCTTCTTGAGTTCTGCGGCCAGGTTCCTGATGAGATAGTCCTTGTCATCAGACTCCGGTGTGCTTGAAATAGGTTGAGTATATTGTGGTATGGTTTCCACATAGATGGGGGTGTGGTGGGGATGATCATTTGTGGAGTTTAGTGGTTCGGGAATGAGTAGTGGCGTGTTGTTCGAAATGTGGCATGTGTTGCAGTGGTGATGGGGAGCGGATTGGTTTTGTGGTTTTGGGATGTTTTTGTGGAGGTGTAGGATTTGGAGCATTGACATCCGGGGTAGTGAGGGAAAATGATAAGTTTGCCAAGTTCCGAACTTGGTCCAGTTCTTCCTGAAATTTCAATAACTTTTGTTCAAGCTGGGAGGCACTTTCCTTGGAAACCTGAATACCCTGAGAAGTCTCTACCCTTTCAACCGAGCTCGCCTTCCTGATGTTGCTCAAGTCTTCCATTTTTCCCTTGTTCTTGTTTCTGATAGGACTCGGAGGAGGAGGAGGTGGAGGGCCCTTAGATCTTGTGGAGTAGGATGATGATGCCAGAGTGCACGAACTAACCTTTTGGGAGGGGAATAAAACAAAAGTAAAAACAAAAAGGTAACAAGTCAGTAAGGATTATGAGAAGAAAACGTTGCAATATTTAAACACATAGTGCAAGAATATAAATCATGTCCTAATTTGGGTGCCTCATTGTGCCCGAGGTAGGCCTAGCGACAAGTTGATTTGGAGAACTTATAATGCCAAATGCCTCATTTTATTGATAACAAATAAGACGAATCCCAAAACGACACCAAAATAGCAGAAATAAAATGTCACTAACGGCCGTGGGCCTTATTACATTAAAGCAAAAGAAAGACTCCTAACTACTTGGTCCCAGAAGGACCTTCCCCAGACTCGGCATCTTTAGCTCCATCGAACAGCTTCACCAGCTCACGCAGTCCCAGCAGCAAGTAAGCTCTANCGGGGGAAGGCACGGACCATCGACTGCACTGTTGATCGACTGGTTTTACCGCAAATAAGCCTTTCCAAATTTAAGAGTAGTAAATAGGAAGAGCGCAACCACTCATTAAAGCGTTGCTATAGGATTTGATACGCACGAGTGGAATATGATGTGGATCATGATTTATGCAGCAGTTAATAACATGTAGTCAAGTATTTGCACGTAAGGAAAAATAAATACAGTATTTAAATAATTGAAAGACGATTACAGGAAAAAGAGACAAAGAGACAAGTCAGTTTCAAGCATAAAGAACAATAAATGCTTAAAAGAAAACAGACAGTCAAAATTAAAATAAGCGAAGAGGGTAGGGGATAAAGCAATGCTTGGACTAATTCATAAGGGAATGTTCGTTATGGTAAGAGCCTAATTATCCCCAACAGAGTCGCCATGCTGTCACGCCCCCTTTTTGCACTTCCTCGCAGGGGGAAGTCCGTGTTTCGACATTTCATGGGGGGTAATAACTCATTTCCTTTAGGGAATTGGGTATTTGAAGAGTTGCCGCCTAACGGATTACGGTGTGTTAGGGCACCTAGAGCGATTAACTCTTAGACTGGATTGTATTACTAGAGATTAGGGTAAGGGCTCGAAATAACCTCGAGGGGAAGGTGTTAGGCACCCCTCTTGGTCCACAACTATGGGTCCCAACCGAACTTATACTTATGAATTATTCCAAAAATAAACAATTGAAGCAAATAATTGTAGGCAGAGCATGTTGGGCATTGTATAATCCAAATAATAAGACAAGAATCTAAACAAGTTGTGTGCAGGAAAGTAAAGCTTCGAGTAAAGAGAATTTGGGAGAGGGGTCCTAGGTTGGTTAGCCTATAGGATAAGATCAGTACAATGCCCGGTAATCACTCCTTAGAAAGGGGCTACGCGTGGCATTAGTGCACTGGTCATCATATCCATATCTACACTTCCCATTCCCTTGGTGGTCATGCAAAGCGAGTGTTGGTCAGCGATCTCTATTGCGTGCAGCTACCCGTCCCTTCTTAATGATCCTGGAGGGATTTAGGACCTCTACCTATAGATGGTTCTAGACAGACCCCTAAGGTTTTAAAAAGGTAAAATACTAAGGCGACAAGCAATAACACAGAGGACTCTTAGCAAACAAGAACATGAGGGAGCAAATAAGAGGCTCGGTATATCTTTTCAAATAAGGCATGTAAGCAGCACGACTCAAACACAAATAAGGGCCTTTTGTTAAACAGTATCCTCAGGCAGGATGTCTAAATGAATATACAGAAGACAAGCAGCTTATTTTTGTAAACTCGGAAGTAAAGCCCTATCAGTTACCTACTGATTTTTAAAGCCTGTTAAACCAAAAGAACATTAAGTCATAGAAACAATTTTAGAGTTGCACGATTCGAAAACGTCCTATAGGATTGCCTATACGCGACATATAGATGAATACAAAGAACTCATTTCAGAAAAGTAAACCATTAATTAGACCAGTTTCGAAGTGGACGGAACATAGACTGGATTAATTTAAACAAGTTTAGATCGACAGGCAGAATTTTTGGTGGCATTCCTTATAGGCATGATATCTAGTTGTTTAACACAGATTTCAGAACCTTTGGAGGCATCGAAAACCTGTAAACACTTATTATAACAGAGGTTAGGTTAAATTATATCCTATAGGCATGGAATCTACTTGTGAAACTGATTTTAAGACTTATAAACATGATTTCTATTATGAATTACTTGAAACCTATAGGCATGGATTCTAAGATGGTGAGACAAACATGACAAGATGTGAAAATCCTATAGGCATGTTTTCTACTTAGTAAGGCAATCATATCAAAATGTAAAGTCCTATAGTCATGGTTTTTACCCGTATTACCCCAAAAACATGTAACTACCCACCTCTTTTCACTAATTACCCCAATATTCGTTTAAAAATTATTACAGACCATATGGATGAATTACAAAATAAATAAGAAAATAAGAAGTTATTCTATAGGGAGCCTTCAATTAGGCCCAGGTTTCCAAAGCCTCCAATAGCCTCAAATGCCAAAATTCCATAGACAATGTCATAGTCCAGGTGCATTAAAGTTCCCTAAGGATCTCAAGGATCCTGGGCAGTGCTTACACCTAGACTTGGTAGCCAAATTGAATAAGTGCAGTGTGGAAGGGCCAGCCTCAGTATGCTAGAGTTCAGAGGGCTCTCAAGAGGATCAAAAGGCTGTATACATACTGGAGGGGGCAGAACTTATTGACTTAGGAGTAGAGTGAGAGTTCTTGACATAGTTTGAAAGGGTTTTAGTAAGAAAACAATGTTAAAAGAGACTTGTTTGAAACATTTTCGTACAATAAAAGAGAGGGTCATGCAGTAAAACAACTTTGAAAAGAGAGAGTTACATGATCAAGCAACAGTAAATCAAACATGGAATCTAAAATCACATCAACAATGTTCACAGGACCAAAACCAAGAGGAAAGAAACTACACACAAGGGTGATGGGGATTGGGCACACATAGAACACATGATTGTAAACACAGAACCAGCGAAGGTCTTAGGAAGTGGTACAGACATGCTCAAACACAACTGATCAAGCACAGTTACAGAACCTGCAATACTTAAGGGGGTTTAGTATAGGATCCAAATGATCTAAGACCAATTCCAGAACCATACAAGTCAAGAGTGTAGACTATATAGAGGGGATTCATACCATAAACCAGATAGTGCAAAACATAGTACATAAAGGAGGAGCATGCTCATACTGATCCTAAAGATGGGGGTTCATAATATGCTAATTATGTAATCGTATTAACTGCAAGTTTCACAGCAAAACCATAAGTAGAAGCAAACAAGAAACAAGATGAACTGAAGCAATAAAAGAACCATGTTGTTGTTCAAACTTGAATCGAAACTAGAACATACCAGTAAAGAGGACAGTAAGCAAAAGTGAAGGAACAGGAGAGAACAATAGTTAGCCTTGGCTTGGTGCCAGCTAACTCAGAATAAGAGCAGGTAGCACAAAGCAAGCACAGAAAGTTTTAAGTGAGAGAGAGAGAGAGAGAGATTTTGAACCAAAGTGTTCGTGTGTCGTGACTGTGGAAGAGAGCCATTTATATAGTAGTTTGAAAACTGGTTAAAAATAAGGTAAGAATCAAATTGTTCAGATATTATAAAACTCAGAATAAAAATTAGTTCGATTCTCCCTTTAATTAAGGGAATCAATGCAAACGGTAAAGAGCAGGTGACAAGTAAGGAAAGAAATCATACATAGCTGGAGTATAACGAATAAGGAAAGATTTCAAAATAGTACAAGTAAAGAACATGTAATTAGGGCTAGGTTCAGAAAGTTTTAATTAAGGAAATAATCAGTAAGAATCAAGTAACAATGTAGACAAGGCAAGGGAAAATTAATTAAGGCAGGCAAATTAATCAAATTAAGTAGAAAGGTAGGAATCGGAGGTTTAAAGGAAAGTGTTCAAATCAATCCAAGAAACAGGGAATTCAGAATCAATCAAAGAGAAGGTCATGAAAAAGAGTTAGCATGTTTAACATATAAATAGAGTAAGACATGGATAGTCAAGAATCGACACACAACTCTAGCAAACATGAAAGATAAACGATACCGAATTAGTGAGAAAGATGCAAGTCTTGATTTGAACAGTCAAGATGAACACAAGCACATAGAATCAGTGTAAGTTTAGGCTAAGAAACTCAGTAGAAGCATATCAAGGCGAGGCAGTCACCAGAAATCGCAAGAACTCCAAAAATGAGAACCGGTCAGCCATGCTAATACACAGAAACCAAACGAAGAAAATCTAGAAAAATTAGGGCTTTTAATATAAGCGAGTTGAAAAAGCAGTAAAATCATAGAATCAGTCGAAATATGCAAGAGATAGAAGTTTAAATATAAAGAATCAGTTTAAACAAAGTTTTAGATGAAGTTCCGAAAAACCTAATTTTAGAAGAGGGTGAAAACACTTTGAAATCGATGATTCTTGTAAAAAGGATACAAGAACAGTGTAAAGCATCAAAGAAACAGACTCGAATCATTTTAAAATCGTACAGATCTAGGAGACGCGGGAAGAAATTAGGGTTTCAGAAGAAATCCATATAGAAATGCAAGAACCTATCTAGAAACCCAAGGATCGCGACAAATACAGCATGATTTTGCTTGAAATCACACTGGAGTGGCCAAGAACAGCCAAATAGCAAACCCCAAATGCAAGTCGGCGTGGCCTAGGGCCCTTGAAGACCTTAGAGAAGGTGAACGTGGCATGAGAGAAGCCATTAGAGGCTTAAGAGACGATGAGAGGTGACTGGAGATGGCCGGAGATGGGAGGTTGGCGGTTGAAGATTAGGGTTAGGTTGAGAGCGTTTTGAGAGCAGAAGGAATTCTTAGGCGGCAGATGTAGAGAAGTGATTAGGGTTATGGGGTCGTTTGGAATTAAAAAGGTAAGTTTTAGCGAGGGCCATTGATCTTTTAGATCAACGGCCATGATCTGATGGGGTCTTGGATCGGGTAGGTGCATTTAGGGCTTGGGTCGGGTAATTTAATCAAGAATTGGGCAGGGTGTTGGGTTGAAATTAGGCTAAAATTGAAAGGCAAATCTGGCTATATTTTAAATAGCCAATTTTTCCCATATAATTTATAATAAATAATTTCTGGAAAATAATTTTGTGTACTAAAATGATTTAAAATAAATATTTAACATTTTAAAAATATAGGAGACCAATTTTATGCATATAAATATAATTATACATTAATTATGCTAATATTGTAATTATATGCAATTTAGCTTTAAAAATACAAAATGCAACTACAAAAATGCACAAAAAATATGTTAACCATATTTTGGCATGACTAAATCATCATAACAATAATTTGAGGGATAATTATTAAGGATTTTATGAATAAAAGGGAAGGAGATAAATCAATCTAAATCTTTAAAATTATGGGAATAATTATAAAAATCTTGTGCATGCTTATATGTGACATTTTGGAAGTACTTATGCATATCAAAAAATATATACGGGGAAAATTGGGTATCAACACCAACTTCACAATTTGTCACAAATTGCAACAATAAAGTAACCAATCCGGTAGAACCGGTCCACTTAGGACTCGAATCCGTATTCCGAGGCCTTTAAACCCTCATTTTATCTCTCCTTGATTTGCGTGCATAGTCCGCGCGCGATTCCGGAAAGCCTTTATTTGGAAAATTTATGAAATAACAATTATTGGCTTAAAAAGATGATTTTCGATGACTTCGGTTAACATTTTGGGTAAACGGACCCGGACCCGTGACTTGACTATCCCGGTAGCTCCGTAGTAAAATATGGGACCTGAGCGTATGCCCAGAATTGAATTCCGAGGTCCCAAGCCCGAGAAATAAATTTTTGATAAAAATTGTAAGACTGAAAATCGAAGGAATTAAAGAATCGATTAATGTTTGATCTCGTTGGTATCGGGCTCGTATTCTGGTTCCGGAGCCCGGTACAGGTTTGATATAATATCTAAGTCATGTTTGTGAAATTTGGTGAAGAACGGAGTTGATTTTACGTGATTCGGACCTTTGGTTGAAAAGTTAGAAGTTTTGAAACTTTCTTGAAAATTTCATGCAATTTGGTGATCAGTTCGTAGTTCTAGGTGTTATTTTGGCGATTTGATCATGCGAGCAAGTTCGTATGATGTATTAAGACTTGTGTCCATGCTTGATTTGGATCCCGAGGGCTCGGGTGAGTTTCGGATAGGCTACTGAGTGATTTGGAACTTATAAAAATAGATGGTGTGCTTCAGCTGTGTTGCAGGCCTCTGACCTCGCAAATGCGAGGTCAGGGTTGGCATTTAGGATCACTGTTGAGGTCGCATGTGCGAACTTCTAGTCGCAAATGCGAAGAGAAGCTGGGCTAGCCTGTGTTCGCAATTGAGAACTTTTCTTAGCTTTTGCGAAGGGAGTCTTGGAGGGGTATGGAACGCAAATGCGATCTTTTGTTCGCATTTGGGAGGTCAGTGATCGCAATTGCGACACATTCCTTGCATTTGCGAAGGCAGCAAGAATACGAAGGCTGCGCAATTGCGATAGCCCCTTCGCAAATGCAACATCTGCAGCTGATAACTTTGGACTTGGACGGGATTTTTTATTCATTCTTCCATTTTTCAAAATCAAAACTTCAATAGGAGATTTTCCAAGGGCTAGTTCTTCCCCAAATCATAGGTAAATGATTCGTAACTCATTTCTTTCAATCTATTTCTTCTTTTTACAAGATTTCATCCTAGAATCTAGGTATTTTCATGGTGAAATTGGGTGTTTTGGGTAGAATTTAGGAATTTCGAAATATGGGGATTTGGGACCTAAAATTGAGGTCGGATTCCAAAACCAATTGTATATCCGGGCTCGTGGGTTAATGGGTAATCGGGTTTTGGTCCGAATTTCAAGTTTTAACCAAGCGGGCCCGGGTTTGGTTTTTGTCTTTTTGGGGAAAATGTTGGAAAACCTATAATTATGAATTGGAATTGATATCTTTAGGGATAATTGATGTCATTAAGTTAATTATGACTAGATATGAGTGGATTGGAGGTGGAATCAAGAGGTAAAGCGGTAATTGGGCTTTGAATTGTCCATTGGATTGAGTTAAGTGTTTGGTCTAGCATTGACTGGAGGGATTAGGGAGCCCCGACTTCATTGCTATGTGAAATTAAGTCGAGGGATTAGGGATCCCCAATTTAATTCCATGTGTGTGGCGTATAGGTATGGTGACGGGTACCTATGCGCCGCCAAATTACCTGTTTAACCTGTTCCCTTCCCCGTTCCTAATATATTGTTTTCCCGTCTTAACTGCTACATGCTTATTGATGCTTCCATGTCAAACTGCTTCTTGATAGATGTTGTTTTCTTTATTGAAGGTATAAATTGTTCCGTAGTTTCATTGTATTACATTATTGGTTGAAGTTGGTTTATTGGTGTTTCATGATACATATTGGTTGGACTCGCTGTGTAGTAATAATCGATGAGATTTCATAATTGTATAGAATTCCGTTTGGTTTGGTTTGAGGCATACATATTGTGGAGGGTTTAAGCTAAACTGTGAAATACTTGTTTTTATTGTGTGGTTGATACTGATATGCTGGGATCGGGTTGCACGCCGCGATAGGAAGAATAAGGGTGAAATGTGATTGTCTGGTGAGATCGGGTTGCGCGCCGCAACATGGAGTAATAAGGGTGGACAGGTGGGATCGTGTTGCATGTCGCAACAAGAGGAATAAGGGTGATATATTGAGGAGTAATAATGGTGGACAGATGGGATCGGGTTACACGTCGCATAAAGGACTAATAAGGGTGAATGTTCAAATTGTTATTGATTATAAGATGGGATTGGGGTGCGCGCCGCATCATTTATTGTTTATGTATTCTTCCTCCGCTGTAATTTATTCCTGTAGTATTGTAACTCTCTTAAGGATTGGTTATAACTGAGTACTGGCAAGATATTTGGGTTCCGTATCTACTTTGTTGCAAGTTATTGTTCCAATTCATTCTGTATCTTGTTTTTGCTTTATTATATACTGTTGCAGGTTATATTATTTATGCCCCACCGTAGCCTCGTCACTACCTTGTCAAGGTTAGGTTCAGCACTTACCAGTACATGGGGTTGGTTGTACTGATATTGCACTCTGCACTTTCTGTTCAGATTTTGGAGCTGGTTGTGGATGATCGAGAGGTCGGTTACAAGAATTGATCCAGGAGACCCAAGGTAGTCCTAGAGGCGTCCGCAGGCCATGGCGTCCCCTCTTATGTCCTTCATTTATATTTCATTTTCTTTCGAGACAAATGTACTTTTCTTTGAGACCAGTACTTGTAGATATTCATAGAATGTTTGTGGGTTGTGACACCAGTTTCTGGGTGGTAAATGTTTCGTTATTTATAAATTGTAAAAGGTTAATCAGTTAATTATGTACTTCCGCTTTTATTTCCGTTGATTTAGTTTTGTTAAATTTTAATTATAAAAAGTAAATGAAAAAGGTGAATAAAACTCTAACGTTGGTTTGCCTAGCGAGTGCGATGTTAGCACCATCACGCTTCCGACGGTGGGAAATTCCGATCGTGACAAGTTGGTATCCGAGAACTAGGTTTCCTAGGTCTCACAATTCACGAACAAGCTAGGTAGAGTCTGAGGGATCGGTATAGAGACGTCTGTGCTTATCCCCACAGGCTATACGGTTTAGGAACAATTTAGCTTCTCTTATTGTCTGTCGTGCGAATGGATCTCTGAATGCTAATTGAACTCTTTACTCTTGTTCTTTCGCAGATGGCGAGAACACGTACCGCTTCATCAGCTGATCAGCAGCCCGAGTGGCAGAGGACGAGGCCAAGGCAGGGGCAGGGCTCAGCCTAGAGCTCGAGCAGCAACACCAACGGTGGAGCCTCAGGTAGAGTTTGATGAGGAGTCTCCAGCCCAGGCCGTTCCCGCAGGGCCAGCTCAGGTCACAGAGTGGTTCATCGCTACCCCGGTACTTCAGGATGCCTTGGTCCGTCTAGCAGGACTTATGGAGATTGTTACTCAGGCCGACATGCTTCCTGTAGCACCATCCGTCTATCGGTGTGGGGGAGGAGCATAGACTCCCGCTACTCACACTCCGGAGCAGATGGCTCCTCACTTTCAGACTCCAGTTGCTCAGCAAGTTGGGGTAGTTCCGTCGGGCATTGCAGCACAGACCGGTGATGGATCAACTATGTCTTCTGATGCCTTGTGGAGATTGGATAGGTTTACCAAGCTTTTCACCACTACCTATGGAGGTACATCTTTAGAGGATCCCCAAGGACTGTTTGGACAGTTTTCACGAGTTGTTGGGGAACATGGGGATAGTGGAGACCAATGGGGTCGACTTTGCTACTTTTCGTCTGTCAGGTTCCGCCAAGAAATGGTGGAGGGATTATTGTTTGGCCAGACCAGCTGGGTCATCGAGTCTCACTTGGGACCAGTTCTCTCAGCTATTTTTGGAGAAGTATCTTCCTATCACTCAGAGAGAGGACTGTCAGAGGAAGTTCGACCGCCTTCAGCAGGTTCTATGACCGTCACCCAGTACGAGACCAGATTTGTTGATTTTTACCATCATGCTCTTCATATACTTCCAATCGAGAGGTGTCGATGCCCCCTTTTCCGTTTTAAAAGGCAAAATCGGGTTTACGACATTTCGGCGGACAACTCCTTCCCCTTTTGGGAATTGGGTTTTGGAGTTTGAAGAGTCGCCACCTAATGATTAAGTGCATTAGGACACTAAGAAGGGTTTGAGTTGGAAAACCAGAGTTGGGTAAGGGCTAGAAATTATCTCGAGGGGAAGGTGTTAGGCACCCCTCAAGATCCACTAGTGTGGTTCCCGGTCATGCTACAATTGTGACTTTAAAGCAAGTAAGCATACAAGACAAATTTCACATAAGGACCTCGAGTAGATATGTATAATGGTTACTAAGCATGCTGAAATTTTGAATAGGTGATTTCCTAGTTATTTGAAAGAATGTCTAAGTGCAAAAAAAAGGGACCAAATAATGAATATAAACAATCAGATACAGAAGTGGGTGAGCAAAAAATTTTATTTAGAAGAAGAGGACAGTGCAAAAATTAAAAGGGAAATTTTAATGACTGAAACAAAATGCAGAATTTTAAAGAACTGAAAATTGTCAATCTAAAATAATTACATAAAGGAAGGGGGTCCTAGGTTTGTAAAATACATGGATCATCCACACAACACCGGTAGTCAATCGTACGCATGGTGTTATCGCGTGATCATCATCTCCATGTCTACCCTTCCCACCCCGTTGAGGTATTGAAGCGCGGAATGGTATCGTTACTTATTGCATGCTATTACCCATCCCGACCCTATCAGTTATGGAGGCATTGGAACTACTAGTCCTAAAGGGAAGGGAATTGGGGCTTTTCAGAAGTTCAAGAAAGGATTAAATATCTAGGCGACCATCAAAACATATAGTCAAATAGGGGGAGACAAACAACAATTAGGGCTCAGACAGGCCTCCTCACTTAAATGCAAATACATAGCATGACTTCAGATACTGGTTAGGTCTTTAATTAAATTAAGGCGTAGGATAGGCTGATTCATCACATATTTCTCAGATAAGGAGTCCGAATTAGTCTTGACTAGATGTAGTTATCATAACTGATACAGTTAATCAATTACCTACTGGCTTGCCTAGGTGAGATCTGTGATCAGGATATCTAACAATGCAGAAGGCGTACTGATTTTAAGGAGGATTATTGATTTTAGAAACAAACAAAAGTTCTGCAGATGTAAAAACGACTTTACCACTGATTCTAGACTTACTAGCGAGATGGACGATTCAGATTCAGTTGGTTTGCTCCTATAGGCATGATCACTAAGTGTCATTAGTTTTAAAACAGTTATATAAATGCAAGAGTCCTATAGACATGATGTCTAGAATGAGTTGGTTATTATTAAGCCTAAGATTATTTGCCTAATCGTGTGTATATGCAGAAATACTTAAGGCATGATTTTATATGCAGAACCTATTGGCATGATCTCTAAAACGCGGAAATGCAGAAGTGCAGAAGCGTAGAAAAACTTATAGGCATTTTTTCTAAATGCAGTAGTGCAGAAATTGTGAATGACCTATAGGCAGGTTTTCTACATGCAGAAATGCAGAAATTATAGAAGATCCTATAGGCATGCTTTCTAAGCGCAAAAAATGCAGAATTATAAAAGATCCTATAGGCATGCTTTCTTCCCTTTACATGCATTCATTCCCCCATCCCTTTTCACTATCCATCCCCAATATTTATTACAAAGTTATTACAGACCGAATGGATCAAAAAGAAAGTAAAAAGAAAATTACAGCAGCGGTTACAGCTACATCTAATCAGCCTAGTTCAGACTCAAAGTCCAACAATATGAGATAAACCAACTTCCAGGATTAGATTTCCAAAAGACTTTCTCATATTTGGAGTGTGTCAAAGTTCCCAAGAGTCTCAAAGGGACTCCGGGCAGTGCTTACACCCCAAAAACATTTCAGAACCAAGAGCATAGTGCAGTGTGGAGATGCCAGCCCTCAGATGTCCATGTTCAGAGGGAACTCGGGGTCCCAAAGCAAGGCTCAGAAGAGAGGGGCAGAACTTAGAATCTCAGAGTAAGTGTAAGTGCATAGGGGGAAGGGAATCAGGGAGAGACACGGCAGGCGGGTGGTCATGCCCAGCAATTGGGATGCTGGCACACCCCTGACCAGCCTGCTAGCCAAACATTGAGAGTTAGGATCCATTGTGGATCAAGTCATAGCCTGTGCAGTAATTAGATACTGTCAGGCCAAGACCTTAACTCATCACATAGAAGGGAATAGGGATAGGGATCCATGACAGAAACAGAAGAAAAGAAAAGAGATATGAAGCACAAATTACAGCATGTAAGCAATAAAGTAAACAAGAAGCCTGAAGCTGTAAAGTAAACACATAGGGGGTGAAGCAGAATGTTTAAACAAAGGACATACCAGTTTCAAAGAAAATAAGTAAGCAAAAGTAGCCTTGAAAAAGCCGAATTGCAAACAGCAGTTCCAAAAGATCTCAAGTAAAGCAGGATTAGAAAAACTGTATTGCTCGAAAAGTGAGTTCCGTGTGTGAGTGGTGTATTTTCGTGTGTTTCTGATTATGAGAGAATTCCCTGATGATAGAAACAGGGAGGACTAGGTCCTTATATATTTTTTTGAAAACAAGTAAGGTAGGCAAAGAGTGCACAAACATAGAAACCAATCAATTAGTATCAATTAAGACAACTAGACTCCTTTAATTAGGGGGTCTAGCGGCTAGTTGAGATCAAATAAGGAGAAAAAATCAGCTTACTAAGGCTCGATTAAGGTAAGGAAACCATGTAGCGCACAAATAGGGTCGAATACATAGTTGGTAATTAAGGAAAGATGGAATAGTAGTGTTCTTTATAAAGTAAAAATATGGTATCAGTTTGAAAATCAATCAAAAAGGGACCCGGATCCAATTGTAATCACAGAGAACCTTAAGTAATTAAGGAAAGAGTCATATAGATATGGAAATAATTCAAACGTTGGTACAGAATCACAGAAGAAATACACAAGACCAAGTATTTTAAGGAAAACATCACAAGCCTAGGATTTTACACAAAAGGATCAAAATAAACAGCCAGTAGGGTAAAAGGGATTCAATCGAAATAAATCAGTGATGAATCATTAGCATGATTAATGGGATTTCAAAATCAATTCTTGGTGAAATCTTTTGAAAGGGAAGTTTTCCTCATATATAAAGCATACAATTTAAGCAAAAGAAGTCTCTAACAATGAAAGTTTCAGAACCACAGGCAAGTAGGATTTGAGTTCGATTACAGGCTCACCGTGAGTCTGGAAACCTAGGGTTCCAAAGTGAAACCCTAGTGCCATCTACCCAAAGAGAAACCCCCAAATTTTAGGGTTTCAAATAGAATCAGAGGTGAGAAATCATTGAGAGAGGCAAACATACGCGATAGCAAACACATTGATTCAAAGGCATGCTTGAGAAAATCTTGGAATTCAAAATAGATCTCAGAAGTTTAAACAAAGCAGGTAAGAGCAATACTTAGCAGGAATACCAACAAAACTCAGTAAAGTGAAACAAAATCAAAGTGCACGAAGACATAGCAAAGAATAAAGGACAAACAACCTAGTTAACATGTGAACAAGGAACATCAAAAAGATCTTGCAAAATCGAAATAAGAAAACAAACTTGAGCCTAATAAGAAATAAACAAGCGAGTATAAACACACATAAGAGAGAGCAAAAGAGTCAGAAAACATTTTAAAGAAACTTTTTCCAGAAACCCTAAAAATTGGATTTGAACGGTTTTGAGAAAGAAAATTTGGGGAAAACCCTTAAAACGTCAAGCAAGGACCAAGCATGTCACAGTTCTAAAAGAAATGAACGAGTATAGAACCTTAGAAGGCTTGAAAATGGCAGAGAAAACCCTAGAATGAGAAGGTCTTGAGGAAAGTCGGATCCTGCGTCGAAGAGACTCATATTGCCTTGAACATGCTGGAAAATGGCCGTAGAGGCCATAGATCTTGCAGATCTGAGACAGATCTAAAGGAAACCGTGGAAGTCAGGCCTCCAAACTTCGAGTAACTCAAGCTGAGGGTGAGGGAGAGGGAACACAGGCCATCCATGGCCAGGGGTGCCATGGATTCCGGTGGAGGTGAGACGGAGATCGGTGAAATAGGGTTAGGGTTTCGGAGGGTTGGAGAGGTTTTTTGGGAGATGAAGGGAGTTTAGAGGCGGCGTCTTTGTGCAAATGAATTAGGGTTAGAGGGGTTAGGGGATTAAAAAAGGAAAGAATGAGTTACAGTCGTTGATCAAACGATCAACGACCAGGATTTAAAGAGAACCGGACGGGTTTAAGAAATAGGGCTAAGGGGCCGGCTTAAAATCAAAATTGGATCGTTTAATATTGGGGTGGAATTGGGGTCAATTGAGGCTACAAATTGCAATTGGAACTGGCTATGTATTAAGTAACCAATTTCTCCCCTTTTAATTTTTATAAAATAATTAAACTGATTTTAAAACAACTTAAAAACACCGAACTAATTAATAATATATAATCATTAATCTAAAAATACTGGGAATAATTTTGTAATTGTAGAATGCTATTAATTGTAAAATAGGCTATAATTGCAATTATACGCAGTTTAGCTTTAAAAATGCCTATTAAATTTATATAAAAATATGCAAAAAATCACCTTAATTATACTTTGGTGTAAATATGAGAATATAAATAAATTATTCCCTAAATGATAATCCTGGGAGCAATTATTGGATTTTATACTGCTAGAAATAGACAATAAATTGATTTTAAAAATCTTAAAAATTAGGGAAAAATATCAAAACTCTTGGGCATGCTTATATATGCATACACATGCTATTTTGAAAGTATTTTTGAATATGAAAATACACAGGGAAAAATTGGGTATCAACATCGGGGCGAGTAGATATTTTGGGTGCTATCGCGCCAAGAACCTCCGGGCGGCTCTGCAGCTGAGAGATAGCCAAACGTTGTTCCTGCAACATTTAAAAAATAACACGTAGATCAACTTCCCGCTCTATCGGGGCTGGGACTTTTCGGGTTTCCTGTCGGTTAGCGTGTTACGTGTCGTCATTGAAGTGCAAGACTTCGTTACCCCGCCGTGCAGCGTACGAATCCATATCCACTCGGACCGATGTAGATGCGTTATCGGGGTCCTGCGGTGTCGCGCCAGCCGTTAGGGTGGCCACATTTTTTTCCTTGCGATTTGTGGGGTTATCATCCTCGATTTCCCTTATCGAGCTGACAATTAACCTGAAATCGAAGGGTCTTGGGCAAGAAAAAGTGTGAGAGATATCGTGCGTTTAAGTGACAAAACTAACAAGAAAATAATCACTATTATTTTTAGCCCCACGGTGGGCGTCAAACTGTTTACCGTGAAAATGGTAACAACAATTAAATTTGTAAATGGGATTCTAAAAATATGTGATCTATTCCTGAGCTAGTTTGAAAGGGTGATTAGTGCTAAATGTGGAGTAAAAACAGTAAAGATCGATCTAGCCAAAAATGATAATCGAACCAGTAAGGGACGTTCCCGGGCTTAGGACAAGGCAGTAGATACCTCGGGGCCAGGCCTCGAGGATACCTCGGGCCTATCGAAGATAACCTTATCGAGGGTAATCGGGAAGGGGATAACAGATAAGTATATGCATACAAGGCTTTATACCGTCAATCTTGAGCTAAATGACGAAGAACAAATGAAGAACAATAAAATGTTAGGGCGACCTCGGGGTCGAAGAACACTGATGATTTAGAAGAAAGAGAGAGAGAGAGAGAGAGAGAGATATTATTGCTTATTGGAGTAGTGGAGCAACATCAGTCCTTTACAAGGTGGGGTGAATCCCCCTTATATAGGCGAGGGGACTCACTAAAATATGCATATATTTTTTACAAGAGTAGAAAGATGGGATGGTCTATCGCTCGTCATCTCAGTAGGTTACAGATAGACCGGCCCTGTCAGGTGTAGCTATGCGCTCAAGAGTCATCTTCTCTTACCCTGACCTCGAGCCCTGCTTCCTTTGATTCGGACCTCGATGAGCCCGGAGGTCGAGGACTCGATCATAGCCCTCTATCCTCGGGGTCTCGAGGGAGGCTTCCCAAATTGTCTTGATAGCGAAAATCAAGTCTTCTGATTTTTAGCGCGTACAGTAGTGTTATCTCATATATGAAGGCTCGGCGAATGGTCGAGAAGGGGTGTTTGGCCTATTTGGCATACGTTCGTGATTCCAGTGCCGAGGTTCCTTCCATTGATTCTGTGCCTGTAGTTCGTGAGTTTCCTGAGATATTTCCTTCAGACCTGCCGAGTATGCCACCCGACAGGGATATTAATTTTTGCATTGACCTGGCTCCGGGCACTCAGCTTATTTCTATTCCGCCATATCGCATGGCCCCGCCTGAGTTGAAAGAGTTGAAGGAGCAGTTGCAAGACTTGCTTGATAAGGGCTTCATTAGACCCAATGTCTCGCCATGGGGTGCGCCGGTGTTGTTTGTCAAGAAGAAGGATGGATCGATGAGAATGTGTATAGATTACTGGCAATTGAATAAGGTCACAATCAAGAATAAGTACCCATTGCCGAGGATTGAGGATTTGTTCGACCAGCTTCAGGGTGCCCAAGTGTTTTCTAAGATCGACTTGAGATCAGGCTACCATCAGTTGAAGATTAGGGCATCCGATGTCCCTAAGACAGCTTTCCTCACTCGGTACGGGCATTTTGAGTTCTTGGTGATGTCATTCGGGTTGATGAATGCCCCGGCAGCTTTTACGGATTTGATGAACCGAGTGTTCAGGCCTTACTTGGATTCGTTCGTGATACTCTTCATTGACGAAATCTTGATTTATTCCCGCAGTCAGGAGGAGCATGGGTAGCATTTGAGAGTGGTTCTTTAGACTCTGAGAGATAGTCAGTTGTATGCAAAGTTTTCAAAGTGTGAGTTCTGGTTGAGCTCAGTTGCTTTCTTGGGGCATGTGGTTTCAGCAGAGGGTATTCAGGTAGATCCGGAGTTTCTTGGGTTTGGCAGGCTATTATCGTCGGTTCGTGGAGGGGATTTCATCTATTGCAGCCCCGATGACCAGATTGACCCAGAAAGGTGCCCAATTTAAATGGTTGGATGTGTGCGAGGCGAGCTTCCAGAAGCTCAAGACAGCCTTGACTACGGCACCAGTGTTGGCTTTGCCTACAGGTTAAGGCCCATATATAGTTTATTGTGATGGCGAGGGCATTGCTTATGCTTCGCGCCAGTTGAAGATTCATGAAAAGAACTATCCAGTCCATGATTTGGAGTTAGCAGCCATTGTTCATGCGCTAAAGATTTGGAGGCATTATCTATATGGCGTGGCATGCGAAGTGTTCACGGACCACACGAGTTTGCAGTATTTGTTCAAGCAGAAGGAGTTAAGTTTGAGGCAGAGAAGGTGGTTGGGGCTATTGAAAGATTATGATGTCACTATCTTATATCATCCGGGAAAGGCCAATGTGGTGGCCGATGCTTTGAGTAGGAAGTCAGCCAGTATGGGCAGTCTGGCGTATATTCCGGTTGGTAAGAGACCGCTTGCCTTGGATGTCCAGGCTTTGGCCAATCAGTTTGTGAGGTTGGATGTTTCTGAGCCCACCCGCATATTAGCTTGCACAGTTGCTCTCTCTTCTTTATTGGAGTGTATCCAAGATCGGTAGTATGATGATCCTCATTTATGTGTCCTCAGAGACACGGTGCAGCACGGATATGCCAAGCAGGTCACACTAGGAGATGGTGGAGTTCTGAGAATGCAGGGTCCTATTTGTGTGCCTAATGTGGATGGACTTCGGGAATTGATTCTAGAGGAGGCTCATAGTTCCCGGTACTCTATTCATCCGGGCGCCTCCAAGATGTATCAGGACTTACGGCAGCATTACTGGTGGAGGAGAATGAAGAAGGACATTGTTGTGTATGTGGCTCGGTGTTTGAATTGTCAGCAGGTTAAGTACGAGCATCAGAGGCCTGGCGGTGTGTTCCAGAAGATTGAGATTCCTGAGTGGAAGTGGGAGCGTATCACAATGGACTTTGTTGTTGGACTCCCACGGACTCAGAAGAAGTTCGATGCAGTGTGGGTTATTATGGATAGGTTGACCAAGTCAGCACATTTCATTCCTGTGGCAGTCTCCTATTCTTCCGAGAGATTAGCTGAGATTTATATCTGGGAGATTGTTCGACTTCATGGTGTGCCCGTATCTATCATTTCGGATCGAGGTACGCAGTTTACCTCACATTTCTGGAAAGCAGTTCAGCGAGAGTTGGGCACGCGGGTTGAGCTCAGCACAGCGTTTCATCCTCAGACGGACGGGCAGTCCGAGCGGACTATTCAGATTTTGGAGGATATGCTCCGAGCTTGTGTCATTGACTTTGGAGGCTCGTGGGATCAGTTCTTGCCTTTAGCAGAGTTTGCCTACAATAACAGCTACCAGTCGAGTATTCAGATGGCTCCTTATGATGCTCTATATGGTAGGCGGTGTCGGTTGCCGGTTGGATGGTTTGAGCCGGGAGAGGCTCGGTTGTTGGGTACGGATCTAGTACAGGATGCCTTGGACAAGGTCAGGATCATTCAGGACAGGCTTCGTACAGCTCAGTCCAGGCTAAAGAGCTATGCCTACCGTAAGGTTAGAGATTTGGCTTTCATGGTCGGCGAGCGAGTACTGCTTCGAGTGTCGCCTATGAAGGGCGTGATGAGATTCGGGAAGAAGGGCAAGCTTAGCCCTAGGTTCATTGGCTCGTTTGAGATTCTTGATCGAGTGGGAGAGGTGGCTTATAGACTTGCATTGCCGCCGAGCTTATCAGCCGTGCATCCAGTGTTTCACGTGTCCATGCTTCGGAAGTATCACGGCGATCCATCCCACGTGTTAGATTTCAGCACTGTCCAGTTGGACAAGGAGTTTTCCTTCTGTTCGTCAGTTGAGATCAAAGAGTTTTCCTTCTGTTCGTGTTCAGTGGAAAGGTCAGCCTGCCGAGGCATCGACCTGGGAGTCCGAGTCCGATATGCGGAGCCGTTATCCCCATCTTTTCCCCGACTCAGGTTCTTCCTTCTTATGTCCGTTCGAGGACGAACGGTTGTTTTAGAGGTGGAGGATGTGATGACCTAAAAGGTCATCACTTGTTTTTAAATTAAATTTGTGTTTCGAGGCCTTAAAAACCTCTTTCAGCATTACCTCGATTTGCGTGCGTGCGCAGTACAGGCGTGTAGCCGGAAGTCTATATGTGAAAATCAATGAAAAATGATAAAATTTGGCTTTAAAATGAATTAAGTTGACTTCGGTCAACATTTTGGGTAAACGGACCCGGACCTGTGATTTGACGGTCCCGGAGGGTCCGTAGGAAAATATGGGACTTGGGCGTATGCCCGGAATCGAATTTCGAGGTCCCAAGCCCAAGAAATGAATTTTTGAAAGAAATTATTTTCTGAAAAATATAAAGGTTTTTGTAAATGAAATGTTATGTGAAACCTGTGGTACCGGGCCCATATTATGGTTCTGGAGCCCGGTACATATTCAATATGATTTATATGTGTTGTCGGTAAAATTTTGTAAGAAACGGACTTCAAACTGCATTTCCCAGTTTGCATTTCCCAACCTCCATTCGCAATTCCTAGTTCGCATTTCCCAACCTCCCTTTGCAATTCCCATAACTGCAGCCTGCAACTTTTAATACTTAGCCGAAAAACAACCCTTTTTCACATATTTTCAAACAAAAACTCCCCAGGGCGATTTTCCAAGAACAACTCTTCTTCCAAATCGATTGTAAGTCAATTTTTACTAGTTTCCTTCAATCATTAACATCTTTTAACATGATTTTAACTCAAAATCAATGATGTTCATGGGGAAAATTGGGTGTTTTGGGTAGAACCTAGGTTTTTCAAAAAAAAGAGGATTTGGACCTCGATTTGAGGTCCGATTTCAAAGCAAATTATATATTTGAGTTCATAGGTGAATGGGTAGTCGGGTTTTGGTTCGAACCTTGGGTTTTGACCATGTGGGCCCGGGGCTGATTTTTGTCTTTTTGGGAAAGGCTTTAGAAAACTTATTTCCATGCATTAGAAATTGTTTCTTTAGCATTCATTGATGTAACTAAGTAACTGGTGACTAGATACGAGCGAATTGGTGGTGGAATCACGAGGTAAAGCTATAGTTGAGGCTTGAACTATGTTCGTTGCATCAAGGTAAGTGTTTGGTCTAACCTTAGCTTGAGGGATTAGGAGTTGTATCCTATTTTCTACTTGTTTCTTGTTGAGTACGACGCATAGGCATGGTGACGAGTATCTATACGTCGGTGTCGAGCATGACCGTGGGTCTTAAATTGAAATCATTGTGTTATTGAGAAATACTACGAATGCCTAAGTGGTTGACTCTCTCTGATGAGCAAGGTTTATAATTATTCTCGTAGAGATTACTTATGGTTGAGCATTAGTGTTAGTTGAGGTAGTAGATGTTGGAACAAGTTTGGTTATAGCTGCTTTTCCTTTGCCGGGAGGTATTTACTTATACTGTTGATTCCCTTGCCGGGATAGTGTAGTTCCATATTGACCCCTTGTCGGGACTCTTGTTATGGTTGTTGTTGATTGTATATGTGGATCGGGTTGCACGTCGCAACAATGATATATTTGGATCGGGTTGCACGCTGCAACAATGATATATTTGGATCGGGTCGCACGCCGCAACAATGATATGATTGGATCGGGTTGCACGCCGCAACAATGATATATTGGGATCAGGTTGCACGCCGCAACAGTGATAAATGATATGGATCGGGTTGCACACCGCAACAGTGTTGTTATGTTGGGATCGGGTTGCGCGCCGCAATAATTGTTGATACAAAGTGTTTATGGATTGGATACAAGTTCCTTATTGTTTCGCTGTGAATTCTAAGTTGTCCTTATGCCTTTATTCTTGATTTACTGTTGATACTGATATACCCCGCAGCATGTACCCCCTCCATGTCTTAATCACCTACCCTTTTAACTAACTTAGTAATTCTGTACATCTGTTTGCTTATGTGCTCCACTATACACTAAGGTGTATTCTATGTATCCCCAACCCCTCTCTCCTTGTTTGGAACCTGCTTGCCAAGCGTTTCTGAATATGGTTGTTCTGTGATTTGTGTTTTGATTTCAAAGTGTTTTCATACTTTTCTCAAGCTGTTTTACTACCAAACTAGTGCTGGTTTTTCAGAAAATCTATTCACTCCTAAGATTCCTCTCTATACTGTTTACCAAAACCTTTTCAAATCATGTCAAGCACTCTCACATATTCTTAGGTTATTAAGTCCTGCACCTCTGGTATGTGTACTGCTTAGAGGTCCTTGAGATCTCTCTGAACTCTGGCATATTAGGGTTGGCTCTTCCACACCGCACATAAATCAGTCTTTATTTGAGAAAGGTCTGGGTGTGAGCACTGCCCGGGATCCTTGAGGTCTTTAGGGAACTCTGACACACCTGGACATAATTGGCTATGAAATCCTTGGCATTTGAGACTACTGAAGGCCTGGAACACCAGGATTTGCTTTGGGCCTACTTCGGGCTCCCTATAGCTTAATTTATGTTTTATTTATGTAATTTTTTCACCATTGGGCTGTAATAATTAATTGTAAACAGATATTGGGGTGACTAGTGAAATGGGAGGGTAGCTGCATGGTACTGTGGGTAAAATGGGGTAGAAAACATGCTATAGGCTTTATGTTCTGCAAATCTGTATTAGAATCCATGTTCTACGACGGTTTGTTCATTTGCATTTAAACCATGATGATCTTGTGCATTAGATAACCTGATTTTAGGACCTTCACGTTTCCGGTTTCAGCATACTACATGCCACATATCACTATTCAATGCTTTAATTTTGCACGAGTCTTGTCACTTAGAGATCTTGCTCCTAGGCTAACAACCCTGTTTAATAAAGCTAGAATTTCTGTATGCATTAGATACCATGTCTTTTAGGAACCCTATTTGCATTTCGTTTGACATGTCTATTTCGATTAAAATAAGTAACTGGCTATGAAAAGGTCTAAACAGCCTCACACATAGGCATCATGTCTCTAAATACGAGTTGATATAAAATATCTGTGATAACCTGTATCACCTAGATCAGCATGCTCATAGGTTAAATGATTTCAATTATTCAAACAGTTCCTATAATTGTGATTTCGCACAGTCCCACGCCTAGGCAAGCCTTAGGTAATCAGTCTCTATATATATATAAACTGGAAACTGCATTTGATTGTGTTAAACTGCCTAAGCTTAACAGTCTATAAAAACCATTAGGCAAACTGGTACGGATTCTGCCACTTTCCTTATGCATATCCTGAATCTGTAACATTCATCTAGATATCATGTTCTTAGGATTTCTGAACTTCTTCAAAATCTGTGTTTTAGACGTGCTATTTGTTTGCCTATATACATGCGGAGGTAAATATGAGCCTTCTAACTATTTGTCCCTATTTGCTTGTCCTACATGTTATTTGCTTGTTGCCTAGATTTTCACCTTTTTAAAACCTCAGGTTGTCTAGAACTGTCCAGATTTAGAGGTCCTAAATTCCTCCAGGACCATAAGGAAGGGATGGGTAGCAGCACGCTTAGAGGTCGTTAATTATACTCGCTTATAACCACTAAGGGGAGGGTAATGGGCAGTAAAAGGATATGATGACCTGTGCGCTAATGTCACGTGTAGCCCCTCTCCCTGAGGAGTGATTACCGGGTATTGCATGGGTATGGTTCTGTAGGCCAATCAACTTAGGACTTCCCTTTCCCAACTCCTATATGTGTTTAAATTCTCTAAACTTCCTTTTCTTTACCTATACATGTGTAAGCTGTCCAAACCTCTTTATCTTCATTATTTGAACTTCCTTGATCATATATGCATTTAGATGGGGAAAGCTACTTTATTTGCAAATACTTGCTTGACTAATTCATATAGTTTAAGTTCGGCCGGGACCCACCGTTATGGACCGCGAGGGGTGCCTAACACCTTCCCCTCAAGGTTATTTCGAGCCCTTACCCTAATCTCTGGTAATGCAAACTAGTTACATGAGTTAATCGCTCTAGGTGTCCTAACGCACCATAATCCGTTAGGTGGCGACTCTTCAAATACCCAATTCCCAAAAGGAAATGAGTTGTTCCCCCATGAATGTCGAAACCCGGACTTCCCCGCGAAGGGGAAAAAAGGGGGCGCGACAGCATGGCGATATTTTATGCTCTTGCCATAACGAACTTATTTTTATGAATTAGTCCAAGCATGTTTTATCCCGTGTACCCTTTCCCCTTATTTGATTTAACTGCTTTCAAGCATTTATGATTTCTTTATTTTTCCTGAAACTAACTTGTCTCTTTGTTTTCTTTTTCCGTAACTGTCTTTCAATTATTTAAATACTGCATTTATTATTTTTCTTACGTGCAAATACTTGACAACATGCTATTTATTGTTGCATAAATCATGCTCAACATCATACTCCACTCGTGCGTAATCAATCCCATAGCAACGCTTGATGAGTGTTTGCGCTCTTCCTATATATCACCCTTTAAATTCGGAAAGGCGTATTTGCGGTAAAACTAGTCGATCAATGGTGCGTTCGACAGTTCTGTGCCTTTCCCCCTCAAGTTGTCCGCTTGAGGGTCCCAATCTAGACCTCTATAGCAGCCTTACTCTGATTAATTGTACATGCATCATGCTCAAACCTAGCCGGGTTAATATGTTGTCCGCATAATAACCCTTTAAGACAAGTCTCGTCCAAAAGTCCATCGGGTTTTCCACAATCCCAACGGACGTAACCACGATTGTGTGCATTAATTTGGAGAAATAAATGCCAATATGCTAATCATTACTGTATAAATAGACGAACCTGGAGGGGGAAAGGGCCTAACTCTCTCTTGTTTTGCAGAAAATGAGGCACGAAGTCCCCAGATTCGGTATGGTCAGTAGTATTTCTCCACTTTTGATAGATTGGTGGAGAGATCTTCCCTCAAGTGACCAAAATCATGTGAAGAGAATCTTAGGGAATTTGCCATCACTATTGGATCTTCAACCAAACAAGATGCTAATCGAGGCTGCCACTCTGTTTCAAGATAAGGAAAGGGATGTGTTCCATTTTGGAGACATAGAAATGACTCCCTTTCTAGAAGAAATAGGAGGATTTGCTGGGTTGCCTTGGGATAGCCCCGGTCTGCTAGCACCTGAAAATCGTACCACTAGAGGGTTCCTTAAGATGATGGGGTCGAAGAAAAATGATGATTTTGAGTGCCTGAAAAACTCCTACATACCTTTTGATTTCCTTTATGAAAGATACGGTCACAGTAGCTCTTACCGTATTTTTGATGATGAGTTCTCAATAACCTCTTTCGGCTAGGTTCATCGAAGGGTCTTCGTGTTTGTTGTGTGCTTCTTGGGCATGCTGGTATTCCCAATTCAAGGGGATAGAATCCATACTAGGCTGGCCATGGTAGCCAAAACTCTGATGGACGGGATCGATGGGCAGACCTACACTATTGTCCCTATGATCGTTGCGGATATATACCGGGCCGTAGAACGCTGTCAAAAGGGGTTCAAATTCTTTGAGGGTTGCAACTTGCTATTACAAGTCTGGCTGTTATAAAATCTCCAAAGGGGTCAATACTTCCAAGAGATTCCACGAAGGCCGTGGAATGACCACATAGCCTTCCATCACCCTAAGAGAATGACTTATATTCTAGACATGTTCGACCAACCTAAAGATGCTGTATGGTGGGTACAGTTTTTCAACAAGCTGACTGAAGACCAGGTTCAGTAGATGTTCGAGTGGTTCCCCACTGACGAGTTCATCATGAGATCCAGAGATGTCCCGCATTTGGTGCTGATTGGGTTGAGGGGATATATCCTTATGCTCCCCTAAGGGTTTTGAGACAGGCAGGCAGGAGAAAGTTCGTACACGGGTCGCTAACATGAGTCATTTCAGAGCCGATTTCCAAGGTGACGCCATCCCGTATAAGAATGAAGCACAACATATGTGGACTTTGAAGATAGTTGTGGAGAAGGATACCATCGAGCCGGACCGATATCATGCGGCCCACTCATTCTCTTACCCTTCATGGTTGGATGATAATCTATCAGGAGTCTTTGAGCCAAGGGTTGGTCCAGGAAATAGGGTCATAGACGAGTTTGCTGAAGTAGAGGTGAAGTACAACAGGCTGCGGAAAAGAGTCGAGACTCTGAGGCTGAGCATATGCCACAACATAAGGCCGATATGGAAATGATTAATGAGTGGAAAGAAAGAGCTGTTAAATCCAGCGAGAGGCTGGAATATCTGGAGTACAGTTTAATGTAATTGGAAAGGAAGATAAGGAAGAGGGTCACTGACTGTCAAAACGCTGAAGGAAATGAGATAGGGAATTTGGCAAGGGCATTCCTACTACTGAACCTGCGCGAACTGGGAGAGTTGATCGACAATAGCATCCAGTCTGGAGAGGGTCCTTTTGGGACCAAGTAGATTAGATTTACTTGCTTTCCATTTTAATGTAATAAGGCCGAGTGCCATTAGCAACATTATCTTATTTAGTGTCGTTTTGGGGCATTTATTTTTGCATTAATGAAATGAAGCAATTATTGGCACTGAATTTCTCCAAATTTATTTGTCGCTAGGCCTACTTCGGGTACAGCGAGGTTCCCAAATTAGGACGCGAATTTACATTCCTGCAATATGTGATTAAATACTGCAAAGAATTCTTACTGACTTGTTTACCTTTTTGTTTTTCTTTATTCTTTATTCCCATCCCCTAAGGTTGGTTCGCTCATACTGGCATCATCAGCGTATTACACCAGATCTAGAGGCCCTCCACCTCCTCCTCCTCCAAGTAATACAAAGAGCAAACGGAAAGCTAAAATGGACGATTTAAGTGGTATTCGAAAAGAGAATGTGGAAAATGCAAAAACTTCAGACGGTCGGAGTACTCCGGCACCAAATGATTTAGTTTTGAGGTTGGAACAAAAGATACTGGAGCTACAGGGAGAGCTTGAGTAGGTCCGCAACTTGGCAAACCTATCCCTCACCCCGAATGTCCTCGACATCAATCAACAAAACACCAAGAACCCAGCATCTCCCCAAAATACACTAAACCAACATCCACAAAACCTTCCTGCACCATATCAATATGCAACCCCACCTCAAAATTTCAATCCCTAACCGATACCAACTCCGCCACAACACCACCATCAACCAATTCAGTACCAACCAACCGCCACTTATCAGACTCCCCAGAACGCACCACAACCCATTCCCGATCCTCAGAACTCAACCAATGACCATCACTACACCCAAGTCCCTGGCACTCACCAAAACAACCCTATATATGTGGAAACCGTACCTCACTCTACTCAACCAACTTCCTATACACCAGAATCTGCTGAGAAGGACCTGCTCATCAAGAACATGGCTGAAGAACTCAAGAAATTGACAAGTCGCGTTCAGGGTGTCGAAGGTGGCAAAGGAATAGAAGGTTTGAACTATGAAGACCTATGCATACAGCCAGATGTAGAGCTGCCAGAGGGGTACAAACCTCCCAAGTTCGAAATATTTGACGGTACAGGTGATCCAAGGTTTATCTGAGGACCTATTGTGACAAGCTTGTTGGGGTCGGAAAGGATGAAAAGATCCGGATGAAACTCTTTATGAGGAATCTTACGGGAGATGCTTTGTTCTGGTACATCATCCACGACCCTAAGAAATGGTCCAACTGGGTGAGTATGGCATCTGATTTCATGGACCGATTCAGGTTCAACACAGAAAATGCACCAGATGTTTTCTACATTCAGAACCTCAAGAAGAAGCCCTCCGAGACTTTCCGCGAGTATGCTACTCGTTGGAGGTCCGAAGCAGCCAAAGTCAGGCCATCTTTGGACGAGGAACAGATGAATAAATTCTTCATCAGAGCACAAGATCCGCAATACTATGAGAGGTTGATGGTCATTGAAAACCACAAGTTCTCTGACATCATCAAACTTGGGGAAAGGATTGAAGAAGGCATCAAAAGCGGGATGGTAACAAACTTTGAGGCATTACATGCCACAAACAAGGCATTACAGTCAGGCGGCATACCAAAAAAGAAAGACGTTGGGGCAGTAATGGTGGCTTAGGGCCCGAAATCTCCACTTACATATCAAACACCTCCACCCACATATCAAACACCTCCACCCACATATCAAACACCTTAACCCACATACCAAGCACCACCACCTACATATCAACCATCATCTCCCAGATATTCCCAACCAGCCACTGTCTATCATACCTATAATTCCCAACCGTCTCAATTCCAGTCACCTCCAACTCGCCAAAACTATCCAAGACCACGACCAAATTTGACCGCAAGCCACCCAGACAATACACCACTATTGCTGAACCCATCGACCAGCTGTATGAAAGGTTGAAAGTCGCTGGTTACGTCACTCCCATTTCCGCTGTGGCAGTAGAAAATCCATCCTAATAGGTCAACCCAAACAAAACCTGTGCGTACCATTCCGGTATGAAGGGGCACACCATTGATGAGTGCCGAACATTGAAAGACAAAATCCAGACACTGATTGACAACAAGTTCATACAGGCGAAAGAAGCCGCACCCAATGTCCGCAATAACCCTCTTCCGGATCATAGGAGAGGTACGATACATGTGATAGAGATGGACGAAGAATGGGATCTTGAGGGGTCGATTGGGCTTATCCGAGAAGGCGATGACTTCAAACACGCAGTCACACTTACTCCTATTGTAGAACAGACTCAGTCCTCAATCGATGTTGAGGTAGCTGCATCAGTTCCATTTGAGGTAGAGGTAACTCCACCTGTGGCCACCCCTGTTCCAATTGAAGTAGAAGTGGCCACACCTTTCACAGTGACAGTATCAACCACACCTCTTTCAATTTAAATGCAATACCCTGGATTATATTGTCGAAGCTAGGCGAAAAGGAAAGTCAAAGATGGAGGAATCCGGTGTTGCACAAGGAATGACTAGGACCGGAAGAATCTATACACCTGAACACTTGGGAGGGCCAAGTAAGGATGCCACTACCGAGCAGCCTATCATTGAAACAGGGCCAGATGACCTTTGGAGGAAAGTACAAGCAAAGGAATACTCCGTCATCGATCATTTGAACAAAACCCCAGCTCAGATATCCATACTGGCACTGCTGCAAAATTCAGAGGCGCACAAGAATGCTTTGATGAAGGTGTTGACTGAAGCTTATGTGCCCAATAACATCACAAGCGGGGAAATGGTTAACATGGTAGGACAAGTGTTGGAAAGTCACAAAATCACTTTCCACGAGGATGAGTTGTCGCCTGTGAGTTTGAATCACAACAGGGCACTGCAAATCACAGTGCAATGCGAAGATTACTTCATTACCAGGGTCCTGATTGATGGAGGATCCAGTCTCAATATTTGTCCATTGACAACACTGAAGAGGTTGGGCAAAGGCCTATACGAGATACGAGAAGGGACGATGAACGTGAAGGCTTTTGATGGGTCTCAGAGAGCTACCATCGGAGAAATTAATCTTTGTCTGTAGATGGGGCCGACTTGGTTCGACGTCGAGTTTCAGGTGCTCGACATACTAGCCTCATACAATCTTCTGTTGGGCCGACCATGGATACATGTCGATGGGGCTGTGGCTTCCACACTACATCAAGCCGTGAAATTCGAATGGAACCGTTAGGAGGTGATCATTCATGGGGACGGGAGTAACCCCATTTACACCAGTCAAACCATCCCTGTTGTCGGGAATAGAAGAAGGCTAGGAGGGGAAACCTATCATCACGTCGAACGTGTCAATGCCGTTGAGAAAGACAAATGGTGGAGTAGCAAAATAGAAAGCATACTGGCATGGTCTAGGTATGATCCCGGCAAAGGGCTCGAGAAGAATCTCCAGGGTATTACTAAACCGATACGGCTGAAGGGTCATGGTACTACCTTCGGGCTCGGATACCAGTATACATGGCAGGAGTACGATGATTGGTCGCCTCCATGGCGTGGGCCTTATTACCCTCTCGAGCAACCAGTGCCACATCTGGGTCAAACTTTCCACCAAGCTGATACAATATGGGGAACTGCAGAAGAAGAAGCATTAGCTGGGCTGAGGAATTTATTCTTGGAGGACGAAGACATGGATTGCAGTGCAATAATTGAGGAGGAGGAGGAAGAATGCCACACTATTCGGACTGTGGAGAAAGGAGCTGTTCTCAGGAACTGGACCGCCACACCATCTCGGGCCCGCCGAGTCCCTGGGTAGCTTGGCAGATTTTATTCCTATATCCATTCTAGGCATTTAAGATTTTCAGTAATTTTGTTTTAAAGACTTACTTGTTTTAAAATAAATGCTCGATTCATCGAGCCGCACTTGTTTGGATGTTTTTCAGTTTTAATCAAATGCATTGCTCTTTATTATTCATTATTATTTTCTACATTTTCTCTTTCTACAACATTATTATTACTTTTCCTGGTGAACCGGTGACTGTGACATGTAATGAGGCAACACAATATGAGGGTAGTGATTTGGATGAAGAAGATGAAATACTCGAGGAAGTGTGTCAGGGAGGTCAAAAGCTTTGAGAATAAGCCTAAGTCCAACCTGGACGAAACCGAAGCAGTAAATTTGGGGGACGCCAAGATCGTCAAGGAGACTCGCATCAGCACTCACTTGTCACCAACAGAGAAAGAAGAATACATTTGTTTCTTAAAGGAGTATGAGGACATTTTCGCATGGTCATATGATGACATGACCGGTTTGAGCACGTCCATAGTGGCTCACAAGTTGACTACCAATCCTATGTGTCCGCCAGTGAAGCAGAAACTCAGAAAATTTAAACCAGATATGAGCCTGAAAATCAAGGAAGAAGTTACTAAGCAGATCAAAGCCAAAGTCCTCAGGGTGGTTGAGTACCCAACCTGGTTAGCCAACATTGTGCCAGTTCTGAAGAAAGATGGGAAAGTCAGAGTATGTGTTGACTATCGAGACTTAAACAGAGCAAGTCCCAAGGACGACTTTCCACTGCCAAACATACACATCCTGATCGACAATTGCGCCAAGCATGAACTCCAATCCTTTGTAGATTGCTTCGCGGGTTATCACTAGATCTAGATGGATGAAGAAGACGCAGAGAAAACAGCTTTTATTACACCATGGGGGGTATACTGCTACAAGATGATGCCATTTGGCCTAAAGAATGCTGGGGATACCTACATGAGAGCCATGACAACCATCTTTCATGATATGATACACAAAGAAATAGAGGTGTATGTGGACGACGTCATTAGCAAATCCAAGAGGGCCGCCATTCACATAGTGGACTTGAGAAAGTTCTTTGACAGGTTAAGGAGGTACAACTTAAAATTGAACCCCGCAAAGTGTGCATTCGGGGTTCCCGCAGGAAAGTTACTGGGATTCATTGTCAATCGTTGAGGGATCGAGCTGGACCCGTCTAAAGTTAAGGCTATTCAGGAGTTACCACCACCTAGGAGCAAAAAGGACGTGATGAGCTTCCTAGGGCGTCTCAACTATATCAGTCGCTTTATAGCGCAGTCCACAGACATATGTGAACCCATCTTCAATATGCTGAGTAAAGAGGCCGAAACAAGCTGGACCGAGGATTGTCAGAAAGCTTTCGACAAAATCAAGGAGTACCTGTCCACACCACAAGTCTTGGTCCCGCCAGAGCCAGGACGGCCTTTGATACTCAATCTCTCTGTATTGGATGGAGCTTCCGGATGTGTTCTGGGACAACATGACGAGACAGGGAGAAAGGAGCAAGCCATATACTACTTGAGTAAGAAGTTCACACCTTACGAAGCACGATACTCTCTGCTGGAACACACTTGCTGTGCTTTGACATGGACAGCCCAGAAGTTGAGGCATTACTTCTGCGCCTATACCATGTACCTCATATCCAGGATGGACCCTTTGAAGTACATATTTCAGAAGCCCATGCCAACTGGGAAGTTAGCCAAGTGGCAGATACTGCTGAGTGAGTTCGATATCGTCTAAGTAACTCATAAGGTGGTCAAAGGACAGGCATTGGCAGACCATCTTGCGGAAAATCCTGTACGAGGAGAATACGAACCCTTGAAAACGTATTTTCCTGATGAAGAGGTGTCATTCGTAGGAGAGGACATTACCGAAGGATATGGCGGTTGGAGGATGTTCTTTAACGGAGCTGTAAATTTCAAAGGAGTGGGCATTGGAACAGTTTTGGTATTAGAAAACGGGTCAACATTATCCGGTATCTGCTAAACTCAGATTTCCCTGCACCAACAATATGGCAGAGTATGAAGCCTGCATACTAGGACTCAACATGGAAATCGACATGAATATTCAGGACCTGCTGGTAATCGGTGATTTAGATTTGCTTGTGCACCAGGTACAAGGAGAGTGGGCCACCAAGAATTCCAAGATTTTGCCATATCTGCACCATGTACAGGAATTGAGAAAGAGGTTCACGAAGATAAAGTTTCGACATATACCCAGAATTCAGAAAGAGTTTGCCGATGCATTAGCCACCTTGTCATCTATGATACAGCATCCGGACAAGAATTTCATCGATCCCATCCCAGTGAAAATTCATAATCAACTGGCGTATTGTGCCCACGTCGAAGAAGAAACAGATGGAAAACCTTGGTTCCATGACATCAAAGAGTATTTGGCAAAAGGAGAATACCCGGAGCAAGCAAACCACACTCAGAAACGAACACTCCGGAGATTGTCCAATCACTTTTTCCACAGCGGAGGAAATTTGTACAGAAGAACTCCTGATTTGGGATTGCTAAGATGTGTCGACGCAAAAGAGGCTTCAAAGCTACTTGAGGAGATACATGCTAGGACCTGCGGCCCGCATATGAATGGTTTTGTCCTGGCCAAGAAGATACTTAGGGCCGGTTACTTTTGGATGACTATGGAGACAGATTGCATCCAGTACGTCCGCAAATGCTACCAATGTCAAGTGCATGCCGATATGATAAAAGTGCTGCCAAATGAGCTCAATGCCACAAGATCACCTTGGCCATTCGCCGCTTGGGGAATGGATGTCATCGATCCTATCGAGCCCACCGCTTCAAACAGGCACAGGTTTATTCTAGTGGCCATTGACTACTTCACGAAATGGGTAGAGGCTGCATCCTACAAAGCTGTAACCAAGAAAGTCGTCGTAGACTTTGTCAAGGATCGTATTGTTTGCCGATTCGGAGTTCCCGAGTCCATTATTACTGATAATGCCGCCAATCTCAACAGTGATATGATGAATGCCATGTGTGAAACTTTCAAAATCAAGCACAAGAATTCCACAGCCTATAGACCACAGATGAATGGAGCCGTAGAAGCCGCCAACAAAAACATCAAGAAGATACTGAGGAAGATGGTAGAAAACCACAAACAATGGCACGAGAAGCTACCCTTCGCTTTGTTGGGGTACCGCACTACAGTTCGCACATCAACCGGGGCAACTCCGTACATACTGGTTTATGGTACCGAAGCCGTCATCCCAGCCGAGGTAGAGATTCCTTCCTTAAGAATCATACAGGAAGATGAACTCAGCGATGCAGAATGGATAAGGAGCCGCTATGAACAATTGGCCATTAGCAATGGAAAAAGTATGAACGCAGTATGTCACGGTCAGCTTTACCAGAACAGAATGTCCAGAGCTTTCAATAAAAGGGTCAAACCAAGACAATTTGCACCAGGACAGCTGGTGCTGAAGAAGATCTTCCCACATCAAGATGAAGCCAAAGGGAAATTCTCTCCCAACTGGCAAGGTCCTTACATGGTTCACAGGGTGTTAACAGGAAGAGCACTCATACTTGCAGAAATGGACGGAGAAATTTGGCCAAAACCAATCAATTCAGACGCAGTCAAAAGATATTATGCTTGGATGTTTCATATTCACATGATGTAATTGAACTACGCTTGACCTGATTCCCTTTTAAGAGGGGATACGTAGGCAGCCCCGTGGGTTCAGTCATATCATAATAAAATTTCCATTTCTCCCCAAGATCAGAAACTGGGGCAGAATTTTGAGGAGGACCCTCAAAATTCTGGAGCAAGTCCAGCCAACGCCATTGCATGCCAGAAAGTCAGAAATTGGTTAAGAAACTTGGGCAGAATTTTGAGAAGGATTCTCAAAATTCCGAAGAAGGTTCAACAAGTTTCGCAAACGGTCGAAGGATCATCTACCAATCTGGGGCGGAATTTTGGGGAGGACCCTCAAAATTCCAACACGAGAAAGCTGCAATGTCTCCGAAATGTGTTACAGTCACTAGTTCATCTAAAGTTACTTGATATTTCAATATGTTTCTAAATAATTCTATTTTTATAAGCTTAAGATTAAGCATAGAAGTCGTTCTGTTAGTGCAATTTGCCTTCGACGGAGTACATGTTTTTGAAGTTCCATTCTTTCCTAGCGCGGCAACAGTAGCACCGGCTCTAAGAAGTCAGAATCGAATTCACCGGGGGCAAAATCGTTTCCCCACTAAAACGTGCATCTTTATGGCTATATCGTCCTGAAGACGGTTGCGACGGGAAGAAGTGGCATATAATTGCATATTTTCGAAAACTCTATTTTCGTAACAGTCAGGTGTTACCCTGGGAAACTCAAACGAGGCTTCCAAAACGGAGTATAGCAAGACCAGCAGACAAAGGCACGAACCAACCTCCCCTTACAAAACTTACAATTTTTCTTTGAGCACAGGCACATCTGACGTAGCGATAGAATTCGCAAACAGATATACACGAAGCAAAGTCACTATCGAACGGGCCACCAGACACTGAACGTATCCCCAGCTAAGAAACATTCTACCCTTATTTGCTATTTGTTCTTTGAATGAGGCTAATCTCTGCCTCCATATCTGCATGAGGCTAATCCCTGCCTCCATATTTGCATGAGGCTAATCCCTGCCACCATATCTACATGAGGCTAATCCCTGCCTCCATATTTGCATGAGGCTAATCCCTGCCTCCATATTTGCATGAGGCTAATCCCTGCCTCCATATCTGCATGAGGCTAATCCCTGCCTCCATATTTGCATGAGGCTAATCCCTACCTCCATATCTGAATGAGGCTAACCCCTGCCTCCATATTTGCATGAGGCTAATCTCTGCCTCCATATTTGCATGAGGCTAATCCCTGCCTCCATATTTGCATGAGGCTAATCCTTGCCTCCACATCTGCATAAGGATAATCCCTGCCTCCATATTTGCATGAGGCTAACCCCTGCCTCCATCCTACATGAGGTTAATCCCTGCCTCCATATCTGCATGGGACTAAGCATTGTTCGTCCTTGCATAAATATTGCTCTACTCCGGTACTATCTATCTGCTTTTCTATCGGGCTAAGCTCTGCCCTTCATTTCACAAGACTAAGCGTTGTCTTGTTAACATCATATTATCACATCTCATGGACTTAAATATCGCCAATCTATCCAAAGGCGTCATAGTCTAAAGGCGTCATTCTCATAGCCGGAAGACACCATGCCATGGCCTGAGAATCTCTCAAATTTGTATATCATTATTCAAAGGCGTCATGGTCCGGAGGCACCATCTTCATGGCCCGAGAACACCATTTCATGGCCTGTGAATCTCTCACTGAACAAGTCATGGCCCAGGACGTCATGGTCTAAGGACGTCATCCTCAACCGTCCAGAGACAACTTTCATGGTCCAAAAGGAATCTGCATCATGTTTAAATTTTCGCACAAATACATGGTTGCAGCATCTCTTTGTCTGCAGGTGACCAGTAAGCAACTGCTATCCCAGCGGGAGCAACCTCGCTCCAGTTCCTTCAACTATCTCAAACTTAACCATAACCATTCTTTCACCCATCCCGAAGTCTCGTGTCCATTCTTGTAATGACTTCATCGGTATATTCCGCCGATGGATCTGGAACTACACATGGCCTGATTCCTATAAAACCAGGGATATGTAGGCAGCTCAAAGACCGGAGTTCGGCCTCTATCTTTCAAAACATCCCATTCTTCAAAATTGGCCATCATTTCTTTACCCGAAAACTCTTTCATCCTTCCCGGGTAAAGAGGGGCAGCTGTTGATACCCAATTTTTCCCTATAATATTTTTGAAATGCATATATACCTTTAAAACTACGCATTAGCATCAATTGGCATTTTTCCATAATTTTTACATTTTTAAAATTAATTTATCTCAGTATTTTATTCATATAAATAATTACAAAATTGCATCACAAATGTTGTAAAATATTTCTTGATTTAATATTACTATTTATGGTCCTATTAAGTCCAAATTATTTCATAAATGGCCAAATTTACATCTTTTGGTTACAATTGCAATAATCTTGCAATTATAGCCCATGCATACATCACTACATTATTTTACCAGAAATTAGCCCGATATATTTTTAAAATGTTTAATAATTATTTTAAAGTATACCCGTGCATATTTTTTTTCATTGTTAATTATTTTATAAAATAATTTTTATTCAAGTACCTGGGTATTTAACAAATAGCCTTTTTATTTCAAACTTAACCCTTTTAATACCTAAAATCTACCAGCCCAAATACCCTTATCAGGCAGCCCAAAGACCCTAGGCCCAAACCCCTTATCTACCCAACCCAACTCTTATTAAATCCTGGTCGTTNACCCTTCCTACCACTAATTAAACCCCTAACTGAACCCCCCCCCCCCCCAAACCTCTCATTTCCTCTCCTCTCACCGCCGTCACCCACCTCTCCTCCTCTCAAATGCTCTCCAATCTTAACCCTAATTCACCCTCCTCGTCACTCATTTACTGCTGTTCATGGTGGTTTCTCACCACCACCAGGCCTCTAATGGCCTCTCCTATGCTGGTACCGCCATCTCTAAGGTCCTCGAGGGACCAGGGTCAGTCCGCTTACACCTGTGGCCCTTTCTTGCCTGTTTCAGGCTGTTCCGGTTCGATTTCGAGTAAGATCTTCCTATTTCGCCTTAAACCGATGGTTTTCTAAGCCTACTTCTTCATCTCTATGTTGTTTTTCTCGAAACCCTAATTTCGTCCTTTGAACTTCTCAGATCTGTACAAGATCTGAGATGGATTGAACTTATTTTACATGAGTTCTTACAAATATCTTATGATTTTCGAACGGCTACCCATTTTCCTAAACTAGGGTTTCCTGAAAATCTCTTTCTTCAAAACGTTTTGCTAATTTTATGTATTTAATCTTCTACTTTTATGTGTTTTTTGACTGATTTCGAAGAGTTTGCTTCGACCCTAACTAGTTTATGCTAAAGCCCTAATTTATTTATGTTTTTGCTTCAATTCTGAGTCTTTTCGAGCCACTTGCTACATTGTTTGTGATGTGCTTTGACTCTCATGATTTCCCCCTTTAGTCTAATTTAGTATCTTGTGAATTTTACCCTAGTTCATCTCTACTGGGGTTTCATAGTCGATCCCTTGGCTAATTTATGTGTTTATGAAGTTTTATTTAGCTTACTCGTCTATTTGAGGAAAACTGAAATTTTTCCTCTCTTTAAATCAGTACTACTTTGGATTTTGATATATTGATTTGCCTGGTTAAAGTTTATGTGCTGATTCTTGATTTATTCCCTTGTTTACGACTTTAATTATTCCTCTTACCTTATTGCCTGAAATGTTACTGATTCTTCACGATTATTTCCTTAATTAAGCTCCTGTTTGTTTACCCCTTTACTTAGGTTTGATTTGATTTTCTTTCCTTAAGAGACACCTGTCCTTTAACCGTTGAGTAGTTGTCCTTAATTAAAGGAAGACTACGCTGATTTCGTGTGTGATTGATTTTGTAATTTCCCTGATTGCTGAGTTTTGATTTCTTTACCTTACTCTGCTCCGTTCCTAAACTGCTATATATACTCTCCTCTACTCTCAGTTCAAAAACACGAACATTAGTTCACTGCTACACTTACACTCTAAAAGCTCTCTCTCTGTTCTTCTCTGTTACTTGTGATACTCATTGGCCTGACCGGCTGAAAGCCAAGGCTAACCATTGCGCAATCCTTGCTCTACATTCTGTGTTCTTCTTCCTAGCTGGTATGCCTCTGATTAAATTTCAGAATCTAAACCCTATGTGTTTCATTACTGACTTAGTTCATCAGTCATGAGTTCATTCCTACTCCTGTTTACTGTTTATCCAGCATGCCTAATATTGCCTTGTTCAATATGTGACTAGCATGTCTCAACTTCACTTGCCTGTTTATTGTTTATCCAGCACGCCTAATATTGCCTTATTCAATATGTGATTAGCATGTCTCAACTTTCCTGGCATGTTTACAGTCTATCCAGCATGCCTAATACTGCTTTGTTCAATATGTGATTAGCATGTCTCAACTATACTTGCCTGTCTACTGTTTGTCTAGCATGTCTAAATCTTGTTTTGCTTAGTGTGTGGTTAGCATGTCTACATTATGAATGCTTGGTGGTGTTTTGCCTAGTCCGTTCATTTAAGTCCTTTTCTACTCTGCTTTGCTAAGTCATCTAGTCTCTCAAGGCAACTCTAATTGTGTGTTTGAGGTTTATGTGGTCTCAACAACTTTGCTCCATGTCTTAATTACCTACCCTTGTAACTAACTTAGTAATTCTGTACATCTGTTTGCTTCTATGCTCCACTGTACACTAAGGTGTATTCTATGTATCCCCAACCCGTCTCTCCTTGTTTGAAACCTGCTTGCCAAGTGTTTCTGAATATGGTTGTTCTGTGATTTGTGTTTTGATTTCAAAGTGTTTTCATACTTTTCTCAAGCTGTTTTACTACCAAACTAGTACTGGTTTTTCAGAAAATCTATTCACTCCGAAGATTCCTCTCTATACTGTTCACCAAACCTTTTCAAATGATGTCAAGCACTCTCACTTATTCTTATGTTATTAAGTTCTGCCCCTCTGGTATGTGTACTGCTTAGAGGTCCTTGAGATCTCTCTGAACTCTGGCATATCAGGGCTGGCTCTTCCACACCATAAATCAGTCTTTGTTTGAGAAAGGTCTGGGTGTGAGCATTGCCCGGGATCCTTGAGGTCCTTAGTGAACTCTGACACACCTGGACATAATTGGCTATGAAATCCTTGGCATTTGAGACTACTGAAGTCCTGGAACACCAGGATTTGCTTTGGGCCTACTTCGGGCTCCCTATAGCTTAATTTATGTTTTCTTTATGTAATTTTTTCATCATTGGGCTGTAATAATTAATTGTAAACAGATATTGGGGTGACTAGTGAAATGGGAGGGTAGCTGCATGGTACTGTGGGTAAAACGGGGTAGCAAACATGCTATAGGCTTTATGTTCTGCAAATCTGTATTAGAATCCATGTTCTAGGACGGTTTGTTCATTTGCATTTAAACCATGATGATCTTGTTCATTAGATAACCTGATTATAGGACCTTCACGTTTCTATCTTCAGCATACTACATGCCACATATCACTATTCCATGCTTTAATTTTGCACGAGTCTTGTCACTTAGAGATCCTGCTCCTAGGCTAACAACCCTGTCTTAATAAAGCTGGCATTTCTGTATGCATTAGATACCATGTCTTTTAGGAACCCTATTTGCATTTCGTTTGACATGTCTATTTCGATTAAAATAAGTAACTGGCTATGAAAAGGTCTAAACAGCCTCACACATAGGAATCGTGTCTTTAAATACGAGTTGATATAAAATACCTGTGATAACGTGTATCACCTAGATCAGCATGCTCATAGGTTAAACGATTTCAGCTATTCAAACAGTTCCTGTAATTGTGATTGCGTACAGTCCTAAGCCTAGGCAAGCCTTAGGTAATCAGTCTCCATATATATATAAACTGGAAACTGCATATGATTGTGTTAAACTGCTTAAGCTTAACAGGCTATAAAAACCATTAGGCAAACTGGTTAGGATTCTGCCACTTTCCTTATGCATATCCTGAATCTGTAACATTCATCTAGATATCATGTTCTTAGGATTTCTGAACTTCTTCAAAATCTGTGTTTTAGACGTGCTGTTTGTTTGCCTATATACATGCGGAGGTAAATATGAGCCTTCTAACTGTTTGTCCCTATTTGCTTGTCCTACATGTTATTTGCTTGTCGCCTAGATTTTCACCTTTTTAAAACCTTAGGTTGTCTAGAACTCTCCAGATTTAGAGCTCCTAAATTCCTCCAGGACCATAAGGAAGGGACGGGTAGCAGCACGCTTAGAGGTCGTTAATTATACTCGCTTATAACCACTAAGGGGAGGGTAATGGGTAGTAAAAGGATATGATGACCTGTGCGCTAATGTCACGTGTAGCCCCTCTCCCTGAGGAGTGATTACCGGGCATTGTATGGGTATGATCCTGTAGGCCAATCAACTTAGGACTTCCCTTTCTCAATTCCTATATGTGTTTAAATTCTCTAAACTTCCTTTTCTTTACCTATACATGTGTAGGCTGTCCAAACCTCTTTATCTTCATTATCTGAACTTCCTTGATCATATATGCATTTAGATGGGGAAAAGCTACTTTATTTTTAAATGCTTGCTTGACTAATTCATATAGTTTAAGTTCGGCCGGGACCCCCCGTTGTGGACCACGAGGGGTGCCTAACACCTTCCCCTCAAGGTTATTTCGAGCCCTTACCCTAATCACTGGTAATGCAAACTAGTTACATGAGTTAATCACTCTAGGTGCCCTAACGCACCATAATCCGTTAGGTGGCGACTCTTCAAATACCCAATTCCCAAAAGGAAACGAGTTGTTCCCCCATGAATGTCGAAACCCGGACTTCCCCGCGAAGGGGAAAAAGGGGCGCGACAACTGAGATGGGTGCGGCCAATTATACATACCTTTGATATCGATGAAGGTAACTCAAAATGCTTATATCTCTATCCCTGAATTGCAGATAATGTTCATCTCTACTAATTAGGTACCTCGTACCCTTCTTCACCTTGCTTCTTTTATTTGTAGAAACTTGTATCTTCGACTTCTTTCATTGCTTTTTTTCCCCATAAGAGTGAATAGATATTTTTGCCTTAGGGATGCTTATCAAAAAGCTTACACCTTTCAGTACACACATGATCTGCTGAAGACCTCACATTTACTTATCATAAGCATGATACGAAGTCGAGTTCCTTTGACTCAACTCTTCCATAGCCATATCTCTTACCAATCGTCTTTCTGGATGTAGGCATCGTTGTATTACGAATAAGATAGAGTTTAGAAAATTTAGTTCTTACAACTGAGCTCTACCACACGATCTAGAGTAAGAAGAAAGAGTAACAATCCTAAATGCCTTGTAGCCTCCTGCTTATAAGTGTGGTGCACGACACACCCATAAAAAAGACTCTACTAGACACGGCTTGTAGACTCCCTAGGACAGAACTACTCTGATGCCACTTTTGTCACGACCCAAATCGATGGGCCGCGACGGGTACGTATCTTTTCATGTCATACTATCATAAATAACTGAGCCGGAAGACTACCGTGAGATAAGTAGAATACAACATGTGATACCAACTTATACATAAGACATACGGGCCTATAAGACCAAAATAACCACTCATATACTGAACATAGGCGGACAAGGTCATACAATCTTTTACGTACATGACATCTGTCTACAGGCCTCTAAGAATACATAATTTTCATAACAGTCGGGACAGAGTCCCGCCATACCAAACAATTTGCACGTCTAAATCATACTAACCAAACAAGCAACTCTGAATCAAATGGAGCGCACCAACATCTTCCGCTAAGCGGATAGCCTACTGGAGGACTCTCGACCTGTCTATCGGGACTTGCGGGCATGAAACACAGCGTCCCCAAGCAAAAGAGACGTCAGTACGAATAATGTACCGAGTATGTAAGGCACATAAATAAGTACATAACAAACATGGAAGAAATATAGAGTAAATGACTCAACTTGTAAGTCTGGATAACTCTGTAATTCATGAAATACTTATTATGTCATTCATATGCGTATGAATCTCAAGTCGTGCATAGGTACATGTGTTCATAACATCATCAAACCTCTGAAGGCATCCCATCATATCATCTCGGCCACTGTGGGCAAAATCATCAACGTATACCAGCTGATCAGGTGGTGGTACGTATATAACGCATAGCCTTTCCCATATATATATATATATATATATATATATATATATATATATATATATATATATATATATATATATATATATATATACGCGTATATAACTTCATCTGGTCATGGGTCAATGTGCATGTATAAATGCATGAAATGCATATGAAATACGTTAGTAAAATCTCTCGGTACGTCATAAGACCATTATGCCTCTGATTAATATACTGAAATAAACTTTACCAACTTACGTATTTTTGAGACCCATAAACAAATGATAGAATAATATGACACAAGGGTAATCAAGAACATAAGCATCTCTAGTATTTCTATGAATAGAGTCATTTATGGAAGTTGTGCATTTTCTCGTTTCGTGTCGTATAGATCATGCCAAAAAGAAAGAAGGAATAGCCTTAACATACCTGGAGTAGGCAAAAATCCATATGATATTCTTGAGAAAGATTGCACTGTTTTCCTTTAGAACCGCAAAATTTTACGTCGCTAAAGTGCTAAGAAATCTCGTTGGTTGAAGAAATTGCGTTGTAGTGTCTCTGTAGGAACTTGTAGGAATTTGTAAGGAATTATATTGCTAAGGTGCTAAGCTCATGTTTTTTTAGTATAGTTGTGTAGGGAATTTAGTAATCTGATTGTATAAAATGAAATGTTACTAATAAAGAATGAGATGTTTCTCTACAAGAATGGAAAATGACCGTACCCTTTTGTGGCTTTCTTGATGACACTTCTCCATCCAAATAATATAATGTAGTTATCACTTCAAATATTGCCACCTTTACAAAGTGAATTAAGAGTCATCAAACATAAGATGCAATGCTGCTACGTTAAACTTCAAAGACTTATCCAAAATATCTTAGATAATTACCAATTTCTTTATTTACTTGGTAATTCCCCACTAATCAATAATTAACCAATTACCCACATAATTATGAATAATCTTAAATTACTTAAAATACTACTCACTTCTAACATACCTTATACACCTCACTATCCTGGTCATGTGGTACCTTGTATGGCACTAATCCATAAATACCGGTATTATAACTCGGACCGTATTTTATCCCAAATCGACAAATTTCGACGAAACTCACTTTCATTGATTTGCATGCCCTCTCACCTTCACGAATTTACTTATCACTTGTTTGAAATAACATAATACTTATAATCCTAAAATAATCTCATTCCCGAACTTACGTCGATTTACTTACGACGAAACTTTAACGTACGAAAATGCGGGATGTAACATCTCATTTCCGAGTTTATACCAATTTACTTGTGGTGTACTTCCATGTACGAAAACATAGGGTGTAACAGAAGCAGTAATTAGGTCAGTTGTTAGGTTGTCTTTTCCTCCTCCTTGAGAAATCTTTTCAGCATTGTTTCCATCAGAATTTTCCTCCATATATTCCACCTCATCACTCCACAAAGCCTTAGCAGAAGTTACCTCATTGTTAATCTCTGTTCATAGCAGAATCATCCAAAGTTTGTGATGGTATTTCTTGACACGAGTGGTTTACACTCACATTGAGTTGTTTCAACTCCTCCTTGCTCGTACAAAATTTCTTATGCACCCATTCAATTGCAGACTCCTTCTTACTTGCCTCTCAATCTCAATTACATTAGTATTAGGAATATTCTCCTTACCAGTATTTTGACCTTCATTCTTCTTTGGAATACCAATACTAGTAGTTGCAGGATTTGTACTTCTTGCCTTATTTGCCTCATTCTTCAACTTGTTTTCCACTTCCAAAACTGCTTCTTTCTTCACATGTATCTCCTTTGCAATTTCACCTTCCTCTAATAGGGAAAATTTGTTAGTAGTTTGCACTGGAAAACTTGTATTATGCTCAACATTAGTAACTTCCTTTCCAGATGCTTCCTTGGCCTTTTTTTTACCTTTTTATTTTATTTCTTCTCATTTATTTTATTACTCTTTCTTTTTCATTTCTTTTCAACCCCAATCAGTAGCAAACTCCATTAACACCACCCATCAACCACTATAGCATTATTGTTCTACCACCCTTTTCTCTACTACTCTCTCCCTACCTAATTCTTTTGCTAAAACACTTTATTTAATCCCAAATCATCATTGCCCATCTCTCCATCTCTCTCTCTCTCTCTAGATTTTTACCCTCTTCTTTATCTTTTTCAACTTCTCCAACTTTAGCCATATACACTGCTCCCTCTTCTTCACCCCTTCGGAACACTACCCTATCTCCTCCTATACCGCCTTTCCACCACCACCATTTCTTCATTGTTTACCCACCCAAAAGCTTCCTCACCTCCAAAAAATCAACAACCAAACTTTATCACCAATCCAGATCATTGATCCTTAGTACAACTCATTGAAAATATTGTTCTACGTCCAAACGACGAGCTTCACCACTTCCAAAGTTGAGATCCGACTGAGTAAAAAAATTCGAGAGAAAATGCATAATCATTTTTCCATTGATGGAGATTTAAAAGAGAAAAAGGAGAAAGTAAAGATAATTAAAGAGACGGGAAAAAAAAGGTATAGAAAAACAATTTGGCTCAAAGTGTCTGAGCTATGTGAGGAAAAAGAAGAGAAAAAGTAAAATTTAAATAGGGGAACTAGGGGTCGGGTGTAACAAGGGAGGGCAAGGGAATTGTTAAACAATATAGAGGGAATGTTATTAGTTGGGACATATGGCATTTTTATTAGGGTAAAAAAGTTCTAAAAATTTAAAATACAAAAATTAGGTCTGTTAGTCGAAAAGTGTATAAGTGAGCCAAATTGGTCACGACAGGGATAATTTTGATACTGTAACGACCCGTACGGTCATTTTACGTATTGCAGCCTCCTTTTCCTATCTATTGCCTTTTCTATATTCATTTGTGATTTTGTGACTTGCCGGGGTGGTTGATTTGGTTTTGGGGATGTTTCGAAGTAAATAGGGACATTCAATCTCAAGGTTGGAGGCTTAAGTTGGAAGAGTTGACCGGAGTTTGACTTTTGTGTCGACGACTCCGGAATAGAGTTTTGATGTTCCGATAGCTTTATATGGTAATTTTGGACTTAGGCGTACATCAGAGTGTTAATTTGGAGGTCCGTAGGTTGGTTTGAAGCTTTTTGGCGAAAGTTGGAAAGTTGAAGATTTGAAAGGTTGGGAGGTTTGACCGAGGGTTGACTTTGTTGATATTGGCTCGGATTTAGGTTCTGAAAGATTGAATAGGTCCTTTGTGTCATTTGGGAATTGTGTGCGTAATTTGGTTTCATTCAGAGTGGTTTGATATGATTCGACATTAGATTTAGAAGATGGAAGTTCATTAGATTCATTAGGCTTGAATTGGGGTGCGATTCATGGTTTCGATATTGTTTAATGTGATTTCTGGCTTTGAGTAAGTATGTATTGTGTTTATGACTTCTTGGCATGTTTGGATGGGGTACCGGGGGCCTCGGGGGCATTTCAGATAGTTGGCGGATCATTTTGGACTTGGTGAGGAATGCTGAAGGTTTATAGCTTGCGAGTTTTGGTGCAATCGCACCTGCGAGAGTTTTTCCGCATGTGCGACACCACAGAAGTAGCCATGTGATCGCAGGTGCAGTTTAGGCTGGGGATGGTGAAGGTACCACGTGCGAAGGATTAACCGTATTTGCGAGCCCACAGATGCGGACAAAGGGACGCAGAAGCGGAGGCAGGCTGGCAGAGCTAGGACTGCATTTGTGGAAGGGTTTCGCAAGTGTGGACCCACAGAAGGAGGTGTTGGACCACATAATCAGCAGGTTGGTATTTAAGTGATATGAGCAGATGCGGAGTTTTGATCGCAGAAGCGGACATTTGGAGTGCAGGTGCGAGATCGCTGGCAGGTACTTTTATTCGAAGGGTTTGAGTGTTTTCTCATTTTGGGAGATTTGTAACTCAGCAAAGGGCAATATTTGAGAGGTATCTTGCTACAATTGAAAAGGTAAGTTAAGTTTACTCACTTTTGTTAATGAATATTGATTGCTCGTTTATCATTACACCTAGTTTATGTAAATTTGAAGTGGAATCTGGGGATTTTAGACCATGGTATTTAAAAGTAAGATTTGGCGGTTTGAGGGTCGATTTGTAGATAGAATTTAATTAAATTAGTATGGTTGGACTCGTAATAGAATGTGTATTCGGAATTATTTAAATTTTGTCGGGCTCCAGGGTGTGAGCCTGGGATTGACTATTCATATTTTATTCAAGACTTTAGCTTTATCCTTTGGAATTGTTTCCTATGGCTATGTTAATGGTATAAAGTTATTTTGGCTAGATTCGAGGCGTCCGGAGATTGTTAAACGCGGGAAGGGATTGTTAGAGGAGTGATTTGGCTTGCTTTAGGTAAGTATCTTACCTAAATTTGGTTGAGGCACTATTATTTGTGATAGCTACGTGCTATGAGTGCCCATACGTTTGGGTTTTGAGCACATGTGCAAGCACCAGGGAATTCATTCATGCTCAAGGTAGTTCTTAGGCTAGGGTATGCTTAGGATTGACTGTTAAGCTTTAAGCTATAACGTTTCTCATCTTTGTAACCTAGTTGTGAACTATTTGAACCTTGTTAGAGGATCACATAGAGGCTAATTCCATTAAGGAACTTGATAATTGATATTTCTTTGAAGAAATTGCCTATTTGATCTATGATAGTACACTTTGCGCATGCCTACACTTTAGCTTTTCATTTGTACCAGTCTAGGAGCATGAGATCTATTATTTGTTCATTGTATACATGTATACTTGTATATTGCCTATGTGTGATATGATTTGGATTGGATTCCTATGAACACGCCAGGCGAATTGTGTTGTTATGCCTGTGAACACACCGGATGGATTGTGTTGTTATGCCTTTGACCATGCCGAACCAATTGTATTGTGATGCCTGTGACCACACCGGGCAGATTATGATATAATTGGACTGTAACCACGCCGGGCTGGTAGCACGTTTATTTGGTCGTGCATGCGTGTGGATAGGGATCCATTCTCTTAGGGTCACCCTCTCATGTTTTCTCTCTTGATGGTGTACACGCGGATTTAAGGAAAGCTGATAAGTGGTTTGGTACCGATATAGAATTATTGAGGAAAGTCTGGACAGTGTTTCTTTTGGATTTTGCATTTCATCTTTACTTGCAATTCCATGGTTAATTACCATATTTATTTGCATATCATCTTTATATGATATATCATTGATTGAACAGATAATTTGAGTTACTGCACACATGCACAGAGGGTTCTTTCTGTGCTTTATGACTTGATCACAATATTGTTATGTACTCGTTAAATTAATGAAGTTGTACAGGTTATAGCAAGAATCATTTATAATTCGTTATTCTTTTACCTTGCCGGGCTTAGTTATGATATGTGTTGAGTACATTAGGTCAATTTTACTCATGCTACACTCTACACTTAGTTATCCAAATCCAAGTGTTAGGACCAGTCATCAGTAGCGGAGTTGCTTATTGCGCTGAGTATCGAAAGACAAGGTAGAGTTGCATTCTCACCCAAAGTCTTGGCGTCTCTTTTCTTATGTACTATTGTTTTTAGTTCAGACAATATTATTATTTAGCTTTCATACTTGTATTCCGTTGTAGATCTCATGACTTTGTATTAACTAGTTTCTGGAAGATTCATCATGTATTAGAGGAATTGTGCTATATTAAGGTTTCAAACTCATGTTATTTCTATCTTTTCTATTGTTACGATTTATTATTGTTATGTCCGACTTGCCTAGTAAGTGTGTTAAGAGCCATCAGGTTGGGTTAGTATTTTTAGGTCGTGACAAGTTGGTATCAGAGCCCTAGGTTCATAGGTTTTACGAGTCATGAACAAGTTTAGTAGAGTCTTATGGATTGGTATGTAGTCATCTATACATATCTTCGAGAGGCTACTGGACTGTTATGAAAAAAACTTCACTTTTTTGCATTTTGTCGTGTGGATTTGTTACTTCCGAAGTTTGAAACTTGACTTCTATTCTCTCACAAATGGTGAGGACACGTGCGATCAGATCAGGCGAACGGCCACCAGTACCACCAGTTAGGGCCTTGAGAGGAAAGGGCTAAAGAGGTCGAGGTGTGGCTCATTCTAATACTAGAGCAGCACATATGGATCCACTAGTTGCTCCAACTGAGGAGCAGGTACCATAAGTCGTTGAGCCGGTGGGACCAGCCCAGGTACCTACAGTGCCCATCGTTATTCATGGCCTTCAGAAGGCCTTAGCCCAGATATTGACTGTGTGCATGAGCCTAGTTTAGGAAGTTTCAGTTCCACCTGCACCAGCCACTTCACAGGCTGGGAGAGGTGCCTAGACTCATACCGCCCGTACTTCAGAGCAGCTAGCTAAGGGTCACCAGACACCAGGTGTGTTGCCAGTTCTGCCAGTTGTTGTTGCTTGGGCCGATGTTGGTCCACTTGTGAGTGATGAGGAGCAGAACAGATTAGAGCGATTTGGGAGGCTAAAGCCTCCAAAGTTTAGTGGAGCAGAGTTAGATGATGCTCAAGATTTTCTAGATAGGTGTCAGCGAAATATTCACATAACGGGTATTTTGGACCTCAGTGAGGATGCATTTACTACTTTTTAGCGACAGGGGCGGCTTACAGATGGTGGCAGACATACGAGTTGAGCAGGCCAACCAAACGAAGCGCCATTTAGATAGCATGCGTTCTCAGTTCTCTTCTTAGAGAAGTTTGTCCCGCAGACTCGCAGAGAGGAATTGCATAGAAAGCTTGAGCAGCTATGGCAAGAAGGTATGATAGTGACTCAGTATGGGATGAGGTTCGTTGATTCAGCTTGTTATGGAGTATGGTTGGTTAACACAGAGAGGGAGAAGATTAGGAGGTTCATTGATGGACACAACTATGGTTTACATATCACTATGGCTCGCGAGGTTGCGCCGGATGCAAGGTTTGACCAAGTGGTCGAGATCGCTAGAGGCATAGAACATGTTCACAGGCAGGAGCATGAGGAGTGGGAGGCCAAGAGGCCTGGTAGTTCAGGTGGTTTTAGTAGCGCCTCAGCTGGGGACAGTCCTATTACAACAAAGGTCGTCCTTATATATCCGTTTAGGAAGCTCACCATGTTCCTCGTGTTTCTTTAGTTAGCCAAAACTCAGTCATCATTCAGCGCATTACCGACAAAGAGCTCTTACTGATATCTATCTGCCCACATTTCCACAGCCAGTTCTTCTGGCTATCAGGGTCAGCAGCCTTACAAGAGAGGTTGTTATGAGTGCTGAGACTTGAGTCAACTCAATAGAGATTGCCCCAGATTGCTGAGTGGAGTCCCACAATAGATCTCTCAGTCTATGATGTCAGCACGAACAACTACCGCACCCTCACAACCATCTAGGGATGGGACTCAGGCAGTTTGAGGTCTCCCTTGAGGGGAAGGTCGATCAGGTGGTGGTCAGTCCCATTGCTACGCATTTCCAGCCAAGCCAGAGGCAATTTCTTCAAATGCCATGTTCATATCTATTGTTTCAGTGTGCCACGGGGAGGCTTTGATATTATCTGACTGTGGTTCCACCTATTCATATGAGTCATCTAACTTTTCTCATTATTTGGATATTCCTTGTGATTCTTTAGTTATGTAATTCAATTATTGTGCACCGTGTGTATTGGTCATGTGTGGTGACTATTGGAGGATTAAAGACGAGAGTTGATCTTTTACTGCTTAGCATGGTTGATTTTGATGTGATTTTAGGCATGGATTAGTTTTCACCATGTCACGCTATTCTGGATTGTCTCGCTAAGACCGTAATGTTGGCAATGTCGTGGTTGCCTAGGGTTGAGTGGAGAGGTTCACTGGATTACGTTCCTAGTAGAGTGATTTAATTTTAGAAGGATCAGTGGATGGTTGATAAGGGATGTTTGGCATATTTGTCCTTCATAAGGGATGTGAGTGTTGATGCTCCTACCGTTGAGTCGGTTTCGGTAGTGAGAGACTTCCCAGATGTATTTCCTGTAGACCTGCCAGGTATGCCACCCGACATGGACATTGATTTCGGTATTGATCCAGTTCCGGACACTAAGCTCATCTCTATTACACCGTATCGCATGGCACAAGCAGAATTGAACGAGTTAAAGGAACAATTGTTGGAGTTGCTTGATAAGGGCCTCATCAGGCCCAGTATGTCGCCTTTGGGTGCACCAATTCTATTTGTAAAGAAGAAGGATGGTACTTTGAGGATATGTACAGTTAAGAACAAGTACCCACTTCCACATATTGATGAATTATTTGTCCAGCTTCAGGGGGCTAGAGTATTTTCGAAGATTGATTTGAGGTCGGGGTATCATTAATTGAAGATTCAGGATTCTAATATTCTGAATACGATATTCAGGACCCGCTAAGGTCACTATGTTTTTTTGATGATGTCTTCTGGGCTGACCAATGCCCGAACAACCTTTATGCACTTGATGAACAGTGTGTTCCAACCGTATCTTGATTCTTTCGTCATTGTATCATTGATAATATATTGGTCTACTCATGCAGACAAGAGGATCACGAGCAACATCTGAGGACTGTACTCAGACTTTGAGGGAAAAGAAGCTATATGCTAAATTCTCCAAGTGTGAGTTCTAGCTTGATTCTGTAGCGTTCTTGGGCCACGTGGTGTCTAGTGAGGGGATCAAGGTGGATCCAAAGAAGATTGAGGCAATTCAGAGTTATCTTAGACCGTCTTCAACTACAGAGATTCTGAGCTTCTTGGGTTTTATTATCGCCGTTTCGTGGAGGGTTTTTCATCCATTGCTGCACCTTTGACTAGATTAACCCAGAAAGGTGATCCCTTTAGATGGTCCGACGAGTGTGAGGCGAGCTTTTAGAAGCTCAAAATTTAATTAACTACAACCCCAATGTTGGTATTGCCTACAGGTTCGGGATCTTACATCGTATATTATGATGCGTCACGTATTGGGCTTGGCGTGATGTTGATGCAGGAAGTTAGGGTGATTGCCTATGCTTCTCAACAGTTGAAGGTTCAGGAGATGAATTACCCTGTGCATGACTTAGAGTTGGCAGCTATTGTTCACACGTTGAAGATTTGGTGGCACTATCTGTACATTGTTCGTTGTAAGGTCTATACTGACCATCGGATCTGTTCAAATAGAAGGATCTTAATTTGAGGCAGCGAAGATGGTTAGAGTTGCTGAAAGACGATGATATAACTTTATTATATCACCTAGGGAAGGATAATGTAGTGGCCGATACATTGAGTAGAAAGACGGAGAGTATGGGCAGTTTGGTATATCCACCGGTAGCAGAGAGGCCACTGGAGATAGATGTTCAGGATTTGGCCAACCAGCTTGTGAGATTGGATGTTTCGGAGCCTAGTTGACTCCTTGCTTGTGTTGTGGCTCAGACATTATTGTTAAAAGACATGGTACAACGGGGTGGTGCCAAGGAGGTTATGATTGGTGATGATGGTGATATGAAGCTTCAAGGCCAGATTTGTGTTCCAAATGTGGATGGGTTGAGAGATTTGATACTTGAGAAGGCTTACAGTTCACGCTATTCCACTCACTCAAGTATCACGAAGATGTATCGTGACTTGAAATAACACTATTGGTGGTGGAGAATGAAGAAAGATATTATTGCCTATGTCTCTTGATGTTTGAATTGTCAACAGGTGAAATATGAGCATCAGAAATCGGGAGGGTTGATTCAGAGATTGGAGATACCGAAGTGCAATTGGGAGCGCATCACTATGGATTTTGTGGTAGGCTTGCCACATACATTGAAGAAATATTATGCAATTTGGGTTTTATTGTGGACCGATTGACTATGTTTTCACACTTCATTCCTGTGGTAACTTCCTATTCTGCAGAGCGATGGCTCAGTTTTACATCAGGGATATTACCTACTTGAATGGCGTGCCCATTTCCATCATTTCTAACTGAGGCACGCAGTTCACATCGCAACTTTAGAGAGCAGTACAACGAGATTTAGGCACTTAGGTTGAGTTGAGTACAACATTCCATCCTCAGATGGAAGGGCAGTATGAGCATACTATTCAGATCTTGGAGGATATGTTACGAGCTTGTGTTATGGATTTCGGAGGTTCATGGGATTAGGTTTTTCCGTTAGTAGAGTTTGCCTACAATAACAACTTCTAGTTGAGTATTCAGATGGCTCCTTATGAGGCCTTATATGGGAGGAGATGTCATTCTCCGGTTGGTTCGTTTGAGCCAGCTGAGGCTAGGTTGTTTAGCACTGATTTGGTTTTTGATGCCTTGGATAAGGTGAGGTTGATCCTGGAGCAGCTTCATACAACATAGTCCAGGTAGAAGAGTTATGCTGATAGGAAGGTTTGTGATGTTGCATATATGGTGGGTGAGAAGGTTTTGCTCAGAGTATCGCCCATGAAGGGCGTGATGAGGTTCGGGAAGAAGGGAAAGTTGAGCCCTCATATATTGGTCCTTTTGAGGTGCTTGAGAGAGTGGGAGAGGTGGCTTACAGACTTGCACTACCACCTAGTCTATAAGGTGTTCACCCGATGTTTCATGTCTCTATGTTCCGAAAGTATTTTAGGGACCTGTCACCGATTTTAGACTTTAGCATAGTACAGCTGGATGGGTATTTGGCTTATGATGTGGAGCCAGTGGACATTTTGGATCGACATGTTCAAACGTTTAGGTCGAAGAATTTAGCATCAGTGAGAGTTCGTTGGAGAGATTAGTTGGTTGAATAGGCACTTTGGAGGATGAGTGGGAGATGCGGAGAAGATATCCACACCTATTTGAGACTCCAAGCGTGATTCTAGACCCTTTCGAGGATGAATGTTTGTTTAAGAAGGGAATAATGTAATGACCCAGCTGGTCATTTTGTGCATTGAAGCCACGTGACTTTGTAGCCACGTGATTTTGTGTATTGTAGCCATGTGGTTTTGTGACTTTCCAAGGTGGTTGGTTTGGTTTAGGGGATGTTTCTGGAGTAAATTGGGACACTTAGTCTCAAGGTTGGAGGCTTAAGTTGGAAGAGTTGACTAGAATTTGAATTTTGTGTAGACGGCTCTTGAATGGAGTTTCTATGTTCCGATAGCTTTGTATGGTGATTTTGGACTTAGGCCTATGTTTTCGGATATTGATTTGGAGGTCCGTAGATTGGTTTGAGGATTTTTGGAAAAAGTTTATGGATTGGAAGGTTGAGAGGTCCAACCGAGGGCTGACTTTGTTGATATCGTGTTCGGATTTTTGTTTTGGAAGTTGGAATAGGTCCGTTGTGTTATTTGGGACTTGTCTGCAGAATCTAGGGTCATTCGAAGTTGCCTGATATGATTCGACATTAGATTTAGAAGGTGGAAGTTCATTAGATACATTGGTCTTGAATTGGAGTGCGATTCGTTGTTTTGATATTGTTTGATATGATTTGGGGCTTCGAGAAAATTCGTATTATATTTTAGGACTTGTTGGTATATTTTGACGGGGTCCCGGGGGCCTAAGAGGTTTTTCAGATAGTTAACTGATCATTTTGGACTTGGTGATGATTGTTGAAAATTTATAGCTTGGGAGTTCTGGTGAAATCGCACCTTCGAGGGTTTTGACGCATGTGCGACGCTGGAAAAGCGGCCATGTGATCGCAGGTGCGGTTTAGGCTGGGGCTGGTGAAGGTTACAATTGTGAAGGATTAACTGTATCTGCGAGCCCGCATATGTGGACAAGGGGACGCAAAAGATAAGGCAGGCTGTTAGAGCTATGACCGCAAATCCGGTCGGGTTCAGCAGGTGCGGACCAGCAGAAGTGGTAGGTCGTGATTTAAGTGAAGTATGCAGATGTGCATTTTTGACCATAGAAGAGAACATTTGGAGCACAGTGCGAGATAGCTGGAAGGTTCTTATATTCGAAAAGTTTGAGTGTTTTCTCATTTTGGGAGATTTGGATCTCGGCTAACGGCAATGTTTGAGAGGGATTTTGCTACAATTGAAGAGGCAAGTGAAGTTTAATCACTTTTGCTAATGAATATTGATTACCCATTGATTATTACACCTAGTTTATGTGAATTTAAATTGAAATTTGGGAATTTTAGACCAGGTATATGAGAGTGAGATTTGGTGATTTGAGGGTCAATTTGTGGATGGAATTGGATGAAATTAGTATGGTTAGACTCGTAATTTAATGTGTGTTCAAAATTTGTGAATTTGGTCGGGTTTTAGAGTGAGAGCCCGAGGTTAACGTTTTGGGTTGACTTCGCATCTTTGATTCATGACTTTAGCTTTATCATTTGGAGTTGTTTTCTATGGCTATTATTGATGGTATTAAGTTATATTGCTAGATTCGAGCTGTCCGGAGATTGATACGCCCGGGAAGGGCTTGTTAGAGGAGTGATTTGGCTTGACTGAGGTAAGTATCTTACCTAAACTTGGTTGAGGCACTAGTTTCCTGAATTATAGCTACGTGCTATTGGTGCGCATATGTGCGGCGTTTGAGCCCATTTGTGAGCACCGGGGTATTCATTCATGCTCGTGGTAATGCTTAGGTTATGATATGCCTGGAATTGACTGATAAGCTTTAAGCTATAATGTTTCTCATATTTGTAACCTTGTTGTGAACTATTTGAGCCTTGTTTGAGGATTACATATAGGCTAATTCCCTGAATGAACTTGATAATTGCTATTTCTATGATGAAATTGCCGAATTAAGGTAGGATAGTACACTTTGCACATGCCTACACTTTAGCATGTCATTTACACTAGTCCAGGAGCATGAGATCTGTTATTAGTTCATCATATACATGTATACTTGTATATTGATGCCGTGTGATATGATTTGGACTAGATGTCTGTGAAAATGCCGGGCGGATTGTGTTATTATGCATGTGACCACGCCAGGCAGATTGTGTTGTTATACCTGTGCCTACGCCAGGCGGATTGCGTTGTTATACTTGTGACCACACCAAGCGAATTGTAGTGTGATGCATGTGACCACGCCAGGCGGATTATGATATTGGGCCTATGACCAAGTCCGGTTGGTAGCACGTTGATTGCCCATGCATGCGTGTGGATACGGATCCATCCCCCTAGGGTCACCCTCTCATGTTTCTCTCTTGATGGTGTACACGCGGATTTGAGGAAAACTGATATGTGGTTTTGTACGGATATGGAATTATTAAGGAAAGTCTGGCCAGTGTTTGTTTTGGATTTTGCATTTCATCCTGCCTTGCAATTTCCATGGTTAATTACTTGATTTATTTGCAAATCATCTTTTACGCTATGTGATTGACTGAACAGAGAACTTGAGTAATGTCACACACACACAGAGGGTTCTTTATGTGCTTTATGACTTGATCACATTAATGTTCTGTTCTCGTTAAATTGATGAAACTGTACAGGTTGTAACATCACTTAAAATTCGTGCTTCTTTTACCTCGCCGATGTTAGTTATGATACTTAATGAGTGTATTGGATCGGTTGTTCTCATGCTACACTCTACACTTAGTTGTGCAGATCCAGGTGTTGGGACCAGTCATCGGTAGCGGAGTGCTTGTTGAGTTAAGTAACGGGAGACGAGGTAGAGTTGCATTCTCTCCCGCAGTCTTGGCATCTCTTTTCTTATGCACTATTGTTTTTAGTTCAGACAATATTATTATTTAGCTTTCAGACCTGTATTCCAGTATAGAGTTCATGACTCTATATTGATTCATCATCTGTTAGCGGTATTCTGCTATATTAAGGTTTCAGACCCATGTTATTTCTATCTTTTCTATCGTTATGATTTATTATTGTTATGTCCAACATGCCTAGTAAGTGTGTTAGGCGCCATCACAACGGGTTAGAATTTTCTGGTCGTGACAGATACCAACTTTTAACAACGGGTATAGTTATTCTATATGAAATTGTACAAGGACATTTTTGACCCTTTTTCGTAAAAAATATTCATTTTATTGAAAATATATAATTTTCTCACTGGACCCCAATAGTGCGGCTGGTCCAGATGGTTATAGTGGGCACTTTTTCCAGAATGCTTGGAGGATTATCAAACATGATGCATGCTGATTTGTTTCCTCTTTCTTTAAAGGAGTTGCTTTGACCAAGTTTGTCACTCACACATCTCTTGTCTTAATCCCAAAAGTCAAAAATCCCACTAGTCTCTCTCAACTAAGACCTATTAGCCTCTGCAACTTCTCAAATAAGATCCTTTCTAAGATTCTTGCAGTGAGGATTGCAACCATTCTTCCTAAAATGATTTTTGAAAACCAATCTGGATTTGTTTAAGGAAGAATCATCATAGAAAATATCCTCCTAACTCAAGAAATTATCTATAATATCAAGGATAATAGCAATGGGGGCAATGTAGTTATTAAGCTTGACATGTCTATAGTCTATGATAAAATATAATGGGCTTTCATAAATGTTGTTTTAAGGAAGATGGCATATCACAGATTTTTATCGATTGGGTCTTTAGATTAATTTCGAACAATTGGTACTCCATTATCATAAATAGAACAAGATATGGATTTTTTAAGTCTTTCAGGGGCCATAAACAAGGGGATCCTCTATCTCCCTCCCTCTTTATTATTGTTGCTGACGTCTTATCTAAGGCACTCAATCAACTTCAGAAGAACAAGAACTTCATTGGTTTTACTATGCACAAAAGAGGTCCACAGATCAGTCACCTCAGTTATGCTGATGACATTGTTCTCTACTCCTCAATCCATATGAAGTCCATTAAGGTCATCATGAATCAACTCAGAGAATATCAGGATGCTTCGGGTCAAGAGATTAATAAAGAAAATAGCTTCTTCCTCACCCACAACATCATAGATCCTTCTATAAGGAGTAGATTAAAGGGATGGACAGGGCACAAACATCAACATTTCCCCTTCAGTTACCTGAGATGCCCAATTGACACTGGGAGGAAAAGGTTAGCTATTTTTCAGATTGTGCAACTAAGATTCTCAATAAAATTGGAGGGTTTCAAGGCAAAATTCTCTCAGCTAGAGGTAAAGCAATAATCATCAAGCACAATGTGCAATCTCAGGCTGTTCATCTAATCTCCACAATGGTACAACCTAAACCAATTTATTGCCCTAGTGGAAAGGCATTTTACTAACTTCTTTTGGGTCCAAAAGGAAGAGAAAAACAATTATCATTGGAGCTTTTGGGAGAAGATGTTCTATCCAATTGATGAAGGTGGTTTGGGCTTCAAATGACTCCAGGATATTTGTCAAGCATTCACTGCAAAGAGATGGTGGAAGATTAAAACAGTGGACAATCTATTGTCAAAATTTCTTAACGCAAAATATTATCCTAGAAGTAATCTGGTTCCTAATGTCTGTAATCCTAAGGACTCTAACACTTGAAAAACACTCATGGATATTAGGTCGAATGTTGAACTTAATATTATTTGGAAGATCAACAATGGGGATGCACTATTCTGGTGGGATAATTGGACCTTTTGTGGCTCAATCATGAACTTTGTGAACCCCTCTCCCAAGCTAGGAAACATCAAAGTTAACCACTTCATTTAAGAAAATGTGTTTAATCTGTAACACCTCAATAACAATATCCCGAATCACATTGTCCAAATTGTTCTCAAAGAAGATATTGGTAAGAGAGATATCAAAGACAAGGCCATTTGGTTCCTTACCATAGATAGCAAATTTTCCTTCTGCCTGGGACTTTTTAAGGCAAAAAAGCACCCTGATTACTAGCATGCGTAAGATTTAGAGGAAGGAGATCCCTTTCAAAGTTTCTTTCTTCATGTAGAGATTGATTAAAAAGAAACTCCCGCTAAGAGATACTATGCTAAGATATGGTATGAAACATGTTATAAATTGCTCATGTTGCTTATCTCCCAAAGAGGAAACCACCAATCACTATTTTGCAACTAGAGAGAGGGCAATGAGGCTGTGGAACACTATGGCTAGACCACTGGGCTCACTACTACTGGCCAATATCTTTGGTAGCATTTTGAGAAACTGGTGGCACATGCATCCTAACAATAAGGTAACAAACTTTTTATTCATATTACTCCTCAGTTTATTTTGTGGAAATTATTAAAGGCAAGGTGCGCGAAGTTGTATGATAGTACAAATACTAATGATAAAGGAATATATCTTCAAATACTCTTTCATATAAAGATTGCTATTGACATGAAATTTGCTCCACTGAACAATGATTGGGACTGGGGTAAAGTTTGTGAAATCAGTACCAACTACAAACCAATGCTAAATAGCATTATGTTTAAAGGGAAGAAGCCCCTCTGGAAACTTTATTATCCTCAACACAGATGGTATCTTCATTACAAAACATAGCAAAGATGGAGCAGGTGGATTGTTAGGAATTGAAATGGCAATATGGTGATGGCTTTTGCCAACCCCGTTCAATTCTTGACCAAAAATTTCAGTGAAGCTCAGGCTGCTTTGTTAGGAGTGAATTGGTGATGCGATAATGGTTGGTCCAATATTACTTTGGAATGGGACTCCATGATCTTGGTCCAGATGAAACACGGTAAGGTCAGCATGCCCTAGAACAAATAACTGTGGAAATTATACAAATGAAGGTCAAGCAACATCACATTAATGTTAGACATTGATATAGGGAAGGCAATGTCGTGGCGGATTCTTTAGTAAAATACGTTGCTAATCTCACCGAGAACATGTTATTTTTACAAGAATCAAAATTACCACCACAGACTAGAGGCACACTGATTATGGACAGAATGTAACTTCCTTATTTCAGAATCAGAACCAAAAAATAGTCCGGATGGAATTTTGATCCACCATGAAGAACTTCACAGATCGCAGAGCATGGAAGGAAATGACCTTCTATCATATCCTTCCAAGATATCAAAATTGCATCATAGTAGCAGAATTTACTAATTGTTCGGCTGATCTATATAGTTCATTAAGGGAACTCTAATGCTTTAAATAGTGCTCTATCAAGGTCTTCTAACCATGTAAATTAATTTTTGTTATTCAGGTCCTTTGTCCGAAGAAGTTTTGATACATGTCTCCCTCCTTCTTTTTTGTATAATGGTTATTCAATAATAGATAGGGAAGGGGGTCCATTCCAAAATCCCCGCCACTTCAAGGCGGAGTTAACTTTAAAAAAAATAAAAATAAAAAATCTTATTGGTGCTTGCTTGAAGACTTAATTGCCTCTTAGGGTTAAATAGCATTCGGTGCTTGATTGTAAGTTCTTGATAGGGAGTTGTTGTGTTTAACCCGAAACATAGTTTTTGAAGTCAAAATTATTAAATAAAATAATTCGGATTTCAAACAACCAATTTACTTCACTTTTCCAAATATAATTGATGCAAAAAAGGAATAATAATAATAACAAAGAATTAAACTGACAGAATAAGGAAATAGATATTTTATTGATGATTAACGCTTTTCCCCATTAGGAAAGAATAATTCTTCCAATAATAGAGAATAGTGAGAGAATTTCGTTATATACAATATGGCTTAGTAGAATTTTCGATGGGGTACATGATATGGAAAGTGGGTCCCCGTAATTTCTATTTCTTGCATTAATTGTCTGATACATAATTTATTTATAACGGTTGAGATAATAATAACAAATCTCATGTAATCGGTGATTAGGCTGATCTTTCCTATATCCGTAGTTATTAATGACTTTAATAACCTCAAGGTTAACATATACGGTATCTGCACAAGCGACCCTGTAGTTATTGCTCACATCTTTGATACATGTCATCCTTCTTTGTCATTTTAACTCTCATGACACATGTCATTGCGCTATTAGACCATGTGGTAATTTATTTCTACTAATACAGATAGTCCCCCCACCTTTTGAATATTCAAGAAGTGGAGAGTTTATTTATGGCGGGAATGTTTGCCGCCTCTTCCCGAGATCATTCTGACATGCTGCAGAAGTGAAGAGACATGCACTCTTTCTATTTAATACTTGAGACACGTGTCTGATCATGATTGGTTTTAAAGATTGCAGCAGTTTTTCAGGCACATACGGCTCTGTCAATTTTAGATGATAGTTCCATAATGACGGTCTACAATGACATGTCTTTTCCTTATAAATGCGAAATATATAAATGCGAAATACATCCTCATATATTCTCCTTCTTCTTTCTTTAATCTTTGCCTTCTTCTCCAAACCCTTCTTGTAATTCTTCGTCCTTGCTTTCAATATCCCTATTTGGTAACTCCAATGGCTTCCAAATATTCATCTCCTACTGCTTGTATTGCTTCTCCTCATCGTGCTATTAGAGTTGATGATCTTCCTTCTACTATGGCTCTTGTTTGAAATAGAAGTAGGGATGGAATACTTCGTAGTCTAGGTTATATGAAAAATTGTCACGATCCCAAATTCCCACCTTATGATTTCATGATGGCACCTAGTCTCTAGGACTAGGTAATCCTAACATACATTAACAATTTAACAGAATTAACAACTAAGATGATAAATTTAAACTGAAAACTTTCACAATGAAACCAAACGATGCGACAGTCACAATATCCCAAAAACTGGTGGAACTGAGTAATAAGCTCTATAGAGAATGCATTAGTAATATATAGATACAACTCTGTTTGAAATGAAGAATAATAGTATTAAAGCAATAGAAGAAGGTGACTCCGAGGCCAGCGAGCGTCAAACAGGTATACCTTGAAGTCTCCAAAATAACTTGATGGCGTCCGGCACGAGCCGAAGTATCTGGATCTGCATAAAAATATGCAAAAGCGTAGAATGAGTACACCACAACAGTATCCAGTAAGTATCAAGACAAACCTCGGTAGAGTAGAAACGAGGCCAGGTCAAGACACCTACTAGATAAAGAAAACTGAATAGAGTATAATATAATCTAATAACAGAAGTAAAGAAATAGATGACAGCAGAACAATACAATAATATAAGTCTAACAACGAAAATTAGAGCAATAAAGAACAACAAAAAGTGAACATAGGATAGGAACAACAAGTGATCAAGTACCATAAAAGTACAAGCAAAACAAATGAACGGAAGACAATAATCGTTCAAATCAAAGAGTCTTTTCACATAAAATGTACAACAAGAATCACAACCGAGGTACAACACCTCATTTTTACATTTCACAAGTTATATCGCCGCATGAGCCTTGCATAAAAATATTCTTAAAAACAATATTCCCGAAATAGATACACGCGCTTTAGCCCCTTTATCTCACCGTGTGGCTTCAATTAATTTCCTTACTAGTAACACGCATATAAATCCAACCTTATCTCGCCACATGCACATCAACCCCTATTCTTATACCGCCACATGCGCATCAATATCACATCACAATAATCAACTCGCACCACACGAGCCCATATGCTACAATATTTCCTAAATCAGCAATATCAATGTTACCATAACACAAAGCCCATGGCTCAACCACAATGTGTACAAGAATCCCAATAACAACAAGATAAATGAGAAAAACTCAACGAGGAAAGGTATCTCAATATTCAACAACTTCAACCTCAATGTGTTAATATCTTTCACAACTACAACTTCAATAACTCACAATGAATGTAATCCCATGGAATGGCAACTTCCAATTCAAGTGCATAACATAGCTTAACAATGAAAGAGATAATATCAAATAGCAACAAAATCAAAATTCATGAGAATAACTCAACAATGGAAAGAATGGTATGTAACACAACTACTAATGAACGAATGTAAGAGCAACCTTGACAATGAAACTAGAACATGTAAAAACAATTTTAATTAAAGCATGTGAGAATAAAATTAAAAACGAAAGATAGAACAAATAATAATAGCTTCAATTAAGTGCTTATAAGTAACCTAAGAGTCTAAGCAGCCAAATACCACATATAAGCTCGTGTACACACTCGTCACCTCATGTACACATCTTCCACATAATTCGAATAGTACAAACAATCCAAATCCTAAGGGGCAGTTCCCCGCCACAATGTTAAGCAAGATACTTACCCCAACAAGGCCAAATCAACACTAAAAAATAGCTTTTCTTTAATATTAACCTTCGTACGACTCAAATCTATCCAAAAATGACTTAATATCATCAAATAATACAAGAGAAATTAATTTCGATAAATAAAGCTAAGATCTTTACATAATCTTCCAAAGTCAACAAAAGTCAAACCTGGGTCCACATGATCTAAAGCCAGGTTTAAGGGTAGATCCTGACTACCCATAACCCCATGAGTCTATATATGTATTTTGTTTTCTAATCCGAATCCAATTCGACTCTCAAATACCTGATTTTCATTTTTTCCAAACAGAAAGGAAAATCCCCGAGCGTTCTCTTTGATTCTCATAAATTTGATGTTAAATCTCATATATAATCATGTAGTATAGTTGGAAATTGGCCAAAATCACTCACCCAATGATTGTATGTGAAAATCCCCTCTTTAAATCGCCCCCTACTGACTCTAGGGTTCTAAAATGAGAGAAATGAGATCAAATCCCGTCTTCCCAGCCCTTTTGTGTAGGCGGAGATGTCACATTTGTGACACTGGGTACGCAATTGCGAACCCTCGCAATTGCAAAGAAGAACTCGCAGTTGCGGCGCTTGACAACCTAATGGGAAGTCGCAAATGCAACACTGGCTTCGCATTTGCAAAGCCTGCTCCCATTGCAAATTCGACAAAGTAGTCTCAATTTCGAACCTAACCAACCCAAGTACTTCTTCGCAATTGCAATCTAGGTATCACAAATGCGACACTTGAGGACCCCCTTCTACGATCGCAATTGCGATACTGGTGCTCACAATTGCAACACCTGAGGAACCAACACACCAGCAACCTGGAGTTGAGTCCAAATCAATCTAAAACACGTCTAATACTCACCCCGAGCCCTCAATGATCCAAATCCACCATCCACACAAGTCTAAAAATATCCTACGAACTCACTCGCGCGATCAAAATACCAAAATAACATCTATAACCACGAATCGCACATCAAAACGCATGAAATTCAAAACAAAAGTCAAGATTCTCTAGAATTGCAACTAAGCGTTTGAATCCTATCAAACCAACTCCAAATGACACAAAAAATTTTAAACAAGTTCCAAATATCAAAACGGACCTATTCCAATTACCAAAATAAAATTCTGAATCTAATAACCACAAACTCAACCTACGGTCAAACTTTGGAAAACTTCTAAACCTCAAATTTCCCACTTTCGGCAAAAAAAAGTCAAATCAACCTAGGGACATCTGAATTTAATTCCGGGCATATGCCCATGTCCAAACTCACGATACGAACCTATCGGAGCCATCAAAACACTGTTCTGGAGTTGTTTTCACAAAAGTCAAACTTCGATTAACATTTCCAACTTAAGCTTCCAAACCAAGAACCAAAGGGTCCAAATCAAACCAAAACCTTTCTTGAACCAAACTAAGAAACCCCGCAAGTCATAAAACCATAAATACACATGTGTGAGGCATCAAAAGGGGAAACGGGGCTCAAACACACAAAACAACCATTCGAGGCGTTACATTCTCCCCCTCTTAAAACAAAGTTTCGTGCTCGAGCGTGCATAGAGACATACCTGAAGTGATGAAAAGGTGAGGATAACGACTCCGCATGTCGTGCTCGGTCTCCATGGTTGCCTCCTCGACTTGATGATCCCTCCATTGAACCTGCACTAAAGCAATGTTCTTTAACCTCAACTTTCGGACTTGCCTATCCAACATTGACACCAACTCTTCATCATAAGTCAAATTCTTGTCCAATTGGACTAAGCTAAAATCTAATACATGTGATGGATCACCATAATACTTACGGATAATGGAAACATGGAACACCAGGTGAACTACCGATAAGGTCCGTGCCAATGCAAGTCTATAGGTCACCTCACCAACTCTCTCAATGATCTTAAAAGGATCAATATACGTAGGAATCAACTTGCCCTTCTTTTCAAATCTCATCACACCCTTCATCGGTGAAACTCTGAGAAGAATCCTCTCTCCCTCCATGAATGCTACATCACGAACCTTCCAATCAACATAACTCTTCTGCCTAGATTATGTTGTACGAAGCCGATCCTGAGTTAACTTAAATTTCTCGAAGGCATCCCGAACGAAATTAGTGAGCAACAACCAAGCCTCTCCCGGCTCAAACCAACCAACTGGATAATGATACCCACGCCCATATAAGGCCTCGTAAGGAGCTATCTGAATACACGATTGATAGATGTTGTTGTAGGCGAACTTTACAAGTAGTAAAAACTGATCCCATGCATCTCCAAAATCCATAACACAGGCACGTATCATATCTTCTAATATCTTAATGGTGCGCTCGGACTGCCTGTCTGTCTGGGTGATATGTCGTGCTCAACTCGACCTGTGTGCCTAACTCACGCTGCACAGCTCTCCATAAATGTGATGTGCACTACGTGCCTCGATTAGAGATAATAGACACTAGTATACCATGAAGACGAACAATGTCACGGATATAGATCTGAGCCAGCTGCTTTGAATAATAGATAGTCACAACCGGAATGAAGTGATTAGACTTGGTCAATCTATCTACAATAACCAACACTGCGTCAAATTTCTTCAAGGTCCATGGGAATCCAACAACAAAATCCATGGTGATACGCTCCCACTTCCACTATGGAATCTCAAGTCTCTAAAGCAAACTGCCCAATGTCTGATGCTCGTACTTTACCTGCTGATAGTTCAAGCACCGAGCTACATACTCCACTATATCCTTCTTCATTCTTCTCCACCAATAGTGCTGCCTCGAATTTTGATACATCTTGGCGGCACCCGGACGAATGGAATATCGCAAATTGTGGGCCTCCTCAAGAATCAACTCACATAACCCATCCATATTGGGCACACATATCCGGAACTATAACTGAAACACCCTATCATCCACAATAGAAATCCCCTTGGCATCACGGTGCTGCACTGTGTCCTTAAGGACAAGGAAATAGGGTTCATCATACTAACGCGCTCATACACAGAAGACCGAGAAACCACATAAGCAAGAAACCGAATGGGCTCTGAAATATCCAGTCTCCCAAACTGATTGGGCAAAGCCAGAACATCCATGGCCAGTGGCCTCTCTGCTACCGATAAATATGCCAAACTGCCCATACTCTCAACCTTTCTACTCAAGGTATAGGCCATCACATTGGCCTTTCTAGGATGATGCAGAATGGTGATATCATAGTATTTCGACAACTCTAACCATCTCTGCTACCGCAAATTAAGGTCCTTCTACTTGAACAGATGCTGGAGACTTTGATGGTCGGTATAGACCTCACATGCAACGCCATACAGATAGTGCCTCCAAATCTTCAGCGCGTGAATAATAGCTTACAATTTTAAGTCATGCATAGTGTAATTCTTCTCATGAACCTTCAACTGCAGAGACACGTAGCCAATCACCCTACTATCTTGCATCAACACCGCGCCAAGCCCAAAACGCAATGCATATACATAGTGTAAGATCCCGAACCTGTAGGCAATACCAACACTAGGGCTGTAGTCAATGCAGTCTTGAGATTCTGGAAACTCGCCTCACATTCATTGGACCATCTGAAATGAGAACCCTTTTGGGTCAATCTAGTTAAAGGTGCAACAATGGATGAGAAAGCCTCTACAAGGAGGTGATAATATCTGACCTAACCAAGGAAACTCCGGATCTCAGTAGCGAAGACGGCTTGCGCCAACTCTGAACTACCTCAATCTTCTTTGAATCTACCTTGATCCCCTCACTAGATGCCACGTGACCCAAAAACTCCACTGAATCAAACAAAAACTCACACTTAGAGAATTTTGCATATAACTTCTTCTCCCTCAAGGTCTGGACCACGATCCTCAAGTACTGCTCATGATCCTCCCGGACTACAAGAATACACCAAGATGTCATCAATGAACACGATGATGAAAGAATCAAGATATGGATGGAACACATTGTTCATCTAGTGCATAAATATTGTTGGGGTGTTGGTCAGCCCAAATGACAACACTAAAAACTCATAGTGACCATACCAAGTCCTTGAAAGCAGTTTTCGGAATGTCTAAATCCCGAATCTTCAACTGATGATACCCTGACCTTATATCAATCCTCGAGAACACTCTAGCACTCTGAAGCTGATCAAAAAGGTCATCAATGTGTGGTAGTATGTACCTGTTCTTGACAGTAACTTTGTTCGGCTGCCTATAATCAATACACATCATCATGGAGCCATCCGCCTTCTTGATCATAAATAGAACTGGAGCACCCTAAGATGAGACACTCGGTCGGATAAAACCCTTATCAAGCAACCTCCTAAAGTCGTACCTTTAATTCTCTCAACTCCACTGGTGCAATACGATATGGTGGAATAAAAATGGGCTGAGTGCCCGACACCAGGTCATTACCAAAATTAATATCCCTATCAGGAGGCATGACCGGTAGGTCTGCTGGGATCACATCTGGAAAATCTCTCACTACCAGAACTGACTCAATGATAGGAATATCAGCACTGACATCCCTCATAAAAGCTAGATACGCTTCACACCCCTTCTATACCATCCGTTGTGCCTTTAGAAACGATACACCCTTGCTAGGAATACAATCAAATGTACCCCTCCACTCCAACCATGGCACTCCTAGCATAGCCAGTGACGCAGTCTTGGCGTGATAATCCAGAATAGCTCGATAGTGCGACAACTAATCCAAGCCTAAGATCACGTCAAAGTCTATAATACCGAGTAGCAATAGATAAATTCTAGTCTCATAACCACCAATAGTGACTAAACACGGTCAATAAACACGATCTACAATAATAGAATCTCCCACACGCGTGGACACATATACAAGAGCACTCAAAGAATCACGAGATGTATCAAAATACGGAGCAAAGTAAGATGACGCATATGAATAAGTGGAACCCAAATCAAATAAGACTGATGCATCCCTATGACATACCGAAATAATACTTGTGATAATAGCATCTGATGCTTCCACCTCTGTCCTACCAGTAAAAGCATAGAAACGAGCCTAGCCTTCCCCTCTAGGGTGACCTCTGCCCGCCTAACCTTTACCCTTAGCTTGTGGCGCAGGTGGAGTGACATCTAGAGTGATAACAATGGCCTTTCGACCCTGTAGAATCCGTGGAGCCTATGTTGTCTATGGAGGGTCACACCTCCTAAGTCTGGGGCAGTCCCTCAACATATTTCTGGTATCACCACACTCGAAACAGACTCTCAATGGGTGTGGCTGTTGAAAGTCACTTTGTCCTGGTCAGCTAGACTGACTGCTCAAGGCACCCCGTGCAGGAGGTGCATCGGAAAGTGGTTGTGCACAATGGACGATCTGAGACCGTGAAATATACAAAGCACTACGAGTAGCTAGAAGGGCTGAATGAGCTGGGCAGCTTACATAACCTCTATCATGATGGCGTGAAACTGCAGCGTGGGCACCACTAAATCCTCAAGAACCTCGAGGCCTCTTGGCCTCCGTGTCCTCCCTCTCTCGGCCCCACATACCCTCCATCCTCTGAGCGATCTCTAAAACCTTCTGAAATGGAATATCCATCTCTAACTCTCGAACCAAACTGAATCTAAGACCTTAACTCAGCCCCTGTATAAATCTATGGACTTGCCTTCTGACTGTAGAACCAAGGCAGGTGCATGTCAGGACGGCTCACTGAATCTCATGGCATACTCAACACTGAAATAGTCCCCTAACGCAGTTGCTCAAACTCTATGCGCCATGTATCCCGAAGGGTCTGGGGAACAAACTCTCTCAAAAATATCTCTAAAAACTGAGTTCAAGTGAGTGGGGTGCATTAGCTGGCCCACCCTTCTGATAAGCCTGCCACCACCTATATGCTGCTCCTGATAGCTGAAATATATTAAAGGCAACTCCCCTCACCTCCACAATAACCATGGTGCGAAGAATACGGTGGCACTTGTCTTGAAAACCCTAGCGTCCTCAGTAACTACACCACTGAAAGTAGGAGGATCATACTTCTTAAACCTTTCAAGTCTCCTCTGCTCCTCCTCCGATGCCTCTGGCCTGACCTCAGGCTTAACCGAAATAATGGGTTGTGCTAGCATACCACCCGAAACCTTATCAACATGGACCCGTTTCTCTGGAGCGTGGGCCGCGGGAGTCTGAGCTCCTTCCCAGTCTGAATGTAGCTGGTGCCACGTGAATCAGTCCCGCCTGAGCTAAAGTTCCAAAAAAGCTCAAAACGTGTGCTAAGGTCTCCTGCAGTCTAGGGGTGACAACAGGCGCCTCAGGTGAATATCCCCCAACTAGAGCCAGTGATGGCTCCTCAGTCACTGCTCGGGCAGGTGCTATAGCTGCACCATTATAGAAAGACAAACGCTCAGATTTCGAAATCAGCAAATTCACACGATAAGGAATCAAAGAAGTAAAATTTTCCTAATAGTCTCGTAGCCTCTCAAAGATAAGTACAAACGTCTCTGTACTGATTTGCAAGACTCTACTAAACATGCTTATGACTCGTAGCACCTATGAATCAAGGGCTCTGATACCAACTTGTCACAGCCCCAAATTCCCACCTTAGGATGGCGTGATGGCATCTAGTCTCTAAGACTAGGTAATCCTTACATACATTAAGAATTTAACAGAATTAACAACTAAGAAGATAATTTAAAACAGAAAAATTCATTATGAAACCAAATGGTACGACAGTCACAATATCTCCAAAACCGGTGGAACTGAGTCATAAGATCTACAGCGAATGCACTAGTAATCTCTAAATACAACTCTGTTTGAAATGAAGAATAAACAGTAGTTAAGCAATAGAATAAGGTGACTCCGAGGCTTGCGAGCGTCAGACAGATATCCCTTGAAGTCTCCGAAGTAACTGGGACCACTCACTGGCGTCTGGCACGAGCAGAATTACCTGGATCTGCACATAAATGTGCAGAAGAGTAGCATGAGTACACCACAACAGTACCTAGTAAGTATCAAGCCTAACCTCGGTAGAGTAGTAACGAGGCCAGGTAAAGACACATACTAGATAAAGAAAACTGAACGGAGTATAATACATTCTAATAATGGGAAGTAAAAAAATAGATGACAACATAACAGTACGATGCTATAAGGCTAATAACGAAAATCAGAGTAATAAAGGACAACAAAGAGTGAACATAGGATAGGAACAACAAGTTATCAAGTATAATAAAAGTACAAGAAAAAAAATGAAGGGAAGGAAATACCCATTCAAACGAGTCTTTCCACATAGAATGTATAACAAGAATCACAACTGAGGTACTACATCTCATTTTCACATTTCACAAGTTATAATCACAATCTTCCTTATATCTCCGGCACAAATATATTCTTTTTAAAAAATTTTGAAATAGCTACATGTGCTTTAGCATGCTTATCTCACTGTGTGAATTCAAGCGATTACCTTAACAATAATACGCGTATAAATCCCACCTTATCTCACCGTATGTACATCAAACCTTATCCTTATACTACCGCATGCGCATCAATATCATATCCCAATAATCAACTCTTACCACACATGACCATACGCCATAATATTTCAAAAATCAACAAAACTAGTGTTACCATGACACATAGCCCACGACTCAACCACAATGTGTACAAGAATATCAATAACAACAAGATAAATGAGAACAACTCAACGAGGAAAGGTATCTCAATATTAAACAACTTCAACCTCAATGTGTTAATAGCTTTCACAACTACAACTTCAATAAAACACAATGAAGGTAATCCCATGGGATAGCAACTTCCAATTCAAGTGCATAACATAAGCTTAACAATAAAAGAAATAGTATGAAATAGCAACTAAATCTAAATGCATGAGAGTAACTCAACAGTGAAAAGAATGGTATGTAACACAACTAATAATGAATGCATGTATGAGCAACCTTGAAAATGAAACTAGAACATGTAATAACAATTTCAATTAAAGCATGTGAGAATAAAATTAACAACGAAAGATAGAACAAATAATAACAACTTCAATTAAGTGCTTATAAGTAACCTAAGAGTCTAAACCGGTCAAATATCACATATGAGCTCATGTACATACTCGTCACCTCATGTACACGTCTTCCACATAGTTCGAATAGTACAAACAACCCAAATCCTAACGGGTAGTTCCCCCACACAAAGTTAAGCAAGATACTTCCTTCAACAAGGCCAAATCAATACTCAAAACCAGCTTTTCCTTTAAAATTCTCATCCGCACGACTTAAATCTAACCAAAAACGTCTTAGTATCATCAAACAATGCAAGAGAAATTAATTCCGATTAATATAGCTAAGATCTTTAAACAATTCCCCAAAAGTTAGTAAAAGTCAACCTCGGGCCCGCCCGGTCAAAACCCGGGTCCAAGGGTAGATCCCGACTACCCATAACCCCACGAACCCATATATGTATTTTGTCTTCAAATCCGAGACCAATTCAACTATCAAATCCCAAATTTTTATTTTTTCAAAATATAGACAAAAATCTGCAAAATTTCTCTTTGATTCTCATAAATTTGATGTTAAATCTTATATATAATCATGTAACATAGTTGAAAATTGATCAAAATCACTTACCCAATAATTGTATGTGAAGATCACCCTCTCCATATCGTCTCCTACCGACTTTAAGGTTCTAAATCTCGTCTTCCCAGCCCTTTTATTCAGGCGCAGACATCGCATTTGCGACACTAGGTTCGCAATTACGAACTCTCGCAATTGCGAAGAAGAACTCACAATTGCAGCACCTGACAGCGTAATGGGAGGTCGCAAATGCAACACTAGCTTCGCATTTGTGAAGCCTTCTCCTATCGCAAATGCGACAATGTGGTCCCAATTGCAAACCTACCCAACCCAGGTACTTCTTCGCCATTGTGATCCATGTATCGCAAATGCTACACCTGAGACCCCCTGCTATGATCACAATCGCGATACTAGTGCTCGCAATTGTAATAACTGAGGCACCAGCACACCAACAACGTAGAATTGAGTCCAGACCATTCTAAAACACCTCTAAAACTCACCCGAGCCCTCGGGGCTCCAAACCAAACATCCACACAAGTATAAAAATATCATATGAACTTACTCGCGTCATCAGAACACAAAAACAACATCTAGAACCACGAATCAGTCATCGAACACATGAAATTTAAAAGAAAACTCAAAAACCTCTAGAATTGCAATTAAGCATCCGAATCCTATCAAACCAACTCCAAATGATACCAAATTTTGCAGACAAGTTTCAAACAGCAAAGCAGGCCTATTCCAAGTACCAAAACTAAATTCCGAACCCGATAGTCATAAAGTCAACCTACAGTTAAATTTAGGGAAACTTCTAAACATCAAATTACAATCTTTCGGCAAAACAAGTCAAATCAACCTAGGGAACTCGGAATTCAATATAGGACATACACCCAAGTCCAAAATCATGATACGAACCTATCAGAGCCATCAAAATACCGTTCAGAGGTCGTTTTCACAAAAGTCAAACTTTGGTAAATATTTCCAACTTAAGCTTCTAAACCAAGAACCAAAGGATCCAAATCAACCCAAAACCTTTCCGGAATAATACTAACTAACCCCACAAGTCATAAAGGCACAAATACACATATCTGAGGCATCAAAACGGGAAACATGTCTCGAACACACAAAATGATCGGTCGGGTCATTATACAAATAGAAATACTTCCTTTTCTAAAGGAAGTTCTTCAAAATTTGCTTCCTCTCATGAAACCGGAGTGTCTGCCACTCCTAAATCTTCTTCCCAAAAAAAGTAAAAGATTCGAATGAAACCCTGACCGAACCTTTAGTTTTTGAAATTGTACCCCAAGAATTCTCTTTTGCTTCTGATTACACTGTGTGGAACAAAGAGGTAACCACAAAAGATGGTTGCAACGGACATGTTGACCTTTACCCATCTCTTATTGGTCTTGGTGAGGATGATCGATAACCACTCACTGTGAGGGTTATTCTTTTATATATGCTCACCCTTTTACTCTTGGGTTCAAACTAGCTATAGATCCAGTAATCATCAAATTCTATCGATACTTCTGCGCATGTCATGGACAAATTGGTCCAATAGTTTGGAGGGCAGTAGCGTGTCTTTGCTACTTGTCAAGTTTAGTTTCCAATCCCTTTACCTTTCATCACCTTCTTCATTTATACTCTCTAAAAGTTTTCTATGCTGGTGTGCTTACACTCACGACAAGAAGTAAGCGAGTTGTGGTTGGTCCCGAGGATGATCACGACAGAGGATGGTACAGTAGATTCATAGTTGTTCCAACCCGTGAATTGGTGGGAGTAGAAAATATGCCTATTCTTGAAAGATGGAACATTTAACGTAAATTTTATATATATATATATATATATATATATATATATATATATATATATATATATATATATATATATATATATATATATATAACTTGCTAATCTTTTTGCTTTTTTCCTAAAATTATAATTCTTTCATATATTTCTTTCACATCAACCATTTTGGTGAAATTTTGATTATCCGTGAGTGGGTAGAATTGATTCTATCTTCTATCCTCATGGACTAGAGAAGTTGGAAATTTCATATCAAAAAGTTCAAGTGGAAAATAAAGACCCACGGTAATTTATTTATGCACCGTGGGTGTTTTTTGTCATCATTATTTTTAACACTCCACTCTTTTGGATGTTGGAATTGAGATTCGTGGTCTGCCTCCCACTTCTGCTCCTACTATTATACTTGACGTCAACACAATTCAGGAGCGTATCTCGAGTTTTTCCTCTTCGAAGAAGAAGAATAAGGTTCTCTTATGAAGAGGCCTCGAACTAGAAGGTCGGCAGTCTTAGAGGATGATCAAAGCATTCCCAAGTTCAACCTTCAGAAAGCTTACCTTTTCATTTGGTTGACAAGCCTGAAGATACTCCGTTGGTGATTTCAAAGGAAGAAACTGCTAACTCAGCTTTGGTACCTACCTTGCTACCAGTGGAAGAATTATTTGCCCAAAGATTCGAAGGTCATAGTGATGAAGATCATCACTTTGACTTTATTGTTAATGATAAACCACCCATTTCTCTACCTCTAACTCTTGTCGCTCCTATTACTACTGCTCAAGATTAAGCTGGCCCTTCCAATCAAGGAAAGATTAATCAAGTGATAATTCTAAGTCCCCGAGGGTGTTAATCTTACGAAGAAACCTAACCGAGCTGATGTTTGATTAAACCTTAAATTGGTTCCGTTGAAAGGCGGATGTTAGAGTCACACTCTTCAATAAAACCTAGTGAATGATGTGATTCAATAAGCTCTCAAGGTATAACTCCTTTTCTTTACTCATTTCTTTTCGATTCTTTCATACTTATATAACTTTTATTTTTTTCGTATCAATTTGATGAGTACAAAGCTGATGAGGAGGGTGGATTGGACTGAGCTGCAAGTTATAGAATTAGGCACGGAAGAAGACAATTGGAAGTCATATTTTGAGAGCCTTCAATTGGAAAAAGAAGTTTTAGTTAAGGAGAACGAAGTTTTGGAGCACCAGCTCAGACTATCGACTGCTGAACTAGCAGTAGCGAAGGCTTTGACAAGTCAAGCGGAGAAAGAAAAGGTTAGAATGAAGGCTGATTATGCTAGCAACATTCTAAAGCCACAGAGGAGATTCATAGTTTGAAAGAGCTTCTGAATGAGAAAGAAGTATATGCGGGTAAACTAGTTCAAGAGTTCACTCAAGTTAAGGAAGATCTTCATGTCTCCTCTGAGAAGATTAAATTCCTTGAATCTTCTCTAGAACCTTTAAAGTTATTTATGACAGTGCTAAGGTAGAAAAGGAAAAATTGCAAGCCGAAGTTGGCGAGTTGGAGAAGAAGTATAAGGCCCTTGAAGATACATTGACTATGGATGTTACTTGGGATTACCTTTGTACCCATTTGAGACTCTGACTAGGCTAGCCAAGAAGGTTTTGACCTTGAAGCTGAAAATGCTAAGGCTAAAGAGGTCATTGAAGTATCTCAGCAAGGCCAAAGCTTCTCCACTCCCGACGAAGAAAGTTCTAGGGGTGATATGAGTAAGAGTGATGCGGAGGCAGATCCTCAACCTTCATCTTCAAGTCCCCAAGCTAACTCTACTTCAATTGTTGACCTTCTCTAGTGGATAAGCTTCCTTCTCAAGATGCTTCTTCTGAGCCTTAGCTTTTATCATTATTGAGCTTTTGTGTTTAAGTTTCTTAACTTTCGTATTTGAATTTGTTTCTTGAGACAACTTTATATCACATTTTATTCATACTTTGCTCGTTCAATGTTTCTTGAGTCTTTTATTGCTTTACTTTTGGATTTTTATTAACTAAATGCTATATTATTGTTGTAACAAATAATATATAGTCTTAATCATAAAGAGGGCTCTTTCATGCAATTGACACTAATGAATATAATGCCTCATCTTCAAGCTGGATTAAAAAATATGAAATAAATTGAGAATTTTTTTTGAACATGTGAAGTTTCAAGATAAATATTCATTTACATAAGCATTACAACTGCGTTTTTGTAGCAAGATTGATATATACTTTACAAATTTCCTTGGGAATGTTCTATACCATGACGACTCTTGGAAATATTTTATCCCATGTCTGTTCTAGTAGATTTGTGCTTGGATGTTTCTAGAAGGTTTTGGCGCTAATTGACGAAAGTTGGCAATTTAAAGATTTGGAAAGTTCATAGGTTTGACCAGGAGTTGAATTCAATGTTATGGGATTCGAATTGTGGGTCCGGAAGTTAGAATACGTTCGTTATATCATTTTTAACTTGTGTGCAAAATTTGAGGTGAGTCTGAGTTGTTTAGACGTGTTCGGCGTAAGTTTGTAATTTGGAAATTCGAAATAGTTTATTAAGCTTGAATTGGTGTAAGATTCATTATGTTGATGTTATTATTCGTGATTTGAGGCCTCAAGTAGGTGCGTGTTATGATTTGGGACTTGTTAGAATATTCGGATGGGGACCCGAGGGGCTCGGGTGAGTTTCAAACGGTTTTCAAACCATTTTGGACTACTGGTTTCTAATGCTTCATTTGTTCTTTGTGATCACAATGATGAAGCCGCGATCACGTAGTGTTAGGAGCCGGTCTTCTAACGTTTGTGTATGGGACTACATATTCGCGCAGTGTTGATCTAGGCTTGGCAGTCATGATGAGTTCTTCTTCGTGTTCGCGTAGGTTTGACCGGGTTCTCGTAGGTTTGACCATGTTCGCGAAGGTCTGGCAGATGTGTTCAGCACATCGCGAGGGAAGCACTGCAAACACATAATGTAACTTGTGGCAGTGTGATTTTGTGCATCGCGATCGTGAGGGTACAACCGCGATCGCGTAGGGTACCACTGGTCAGTGCATATAAGTACTCTATTTCGGACCTTGCGCTCATTTTATCATATTTTGAGTTAGGGAACTCGGATTTGGGTGATTTTGGAGTGGATTTTCACCACATGGATTGGGGTAAGTATTTTCTACTCGGATTTGATTATATTATATGATTCTATCTTCGATTTTGGCATTAATTGATGAATTTAAAAGAGAAATTGGGATTTTTTGTCTAAACTTTTCTAAAGTGATTAATTGAGTTTTGAGCATCTATTCAGGGTCAGAATTGGCTAAAATTTGTATGATTGGACTCATATTTGAATGGGTTGTCGGAATTTGAGTTCTTTTAGGTTTCGAGGTGCGTGCTCGGGTTGAAATATTTGTTTACTTTGAGTGTTTGATTAAGGATTCGACCTTTATCGCTTGGGTCTATTTCCTATGGCAATTTTTGAGTTGCTTTTGGCTAATTTTGATCCATTCGGAGGTTGAGTCGCACGGGATGCATTTTTAGAGTATTGCTTGGCCTGCTCGGTATTTGATTTGTCTTGTTTGAGGTAATTAACATATCTAAAATTGGATTTGAGGGTAATTATTCCTGAGAAATATGAAATTTGAGATGTGTTGGGGGGGATGACGCATGTGCTAGGTGATGGGAGTGTGTGTGTGCACCGAGGTACTCACGACCCGGGTAGTTCTTAGGCTATTATGTGACTTGCTTTGCTATCATACTTCTTTGATATCATGTTTTTACAATTTATATGACTGCGTGAGATATTATTCATGCTAGAGATCATGTGTAGGCTACCTCCTTAATTATTTGAGACATGATAGGGCTATTTTCGTCATGTTGAGCTGTTTACCTTAGCCGTAGTCATATTGTACAGTCATGATAGTTATATCAGCATGTTATATCTATGTCTCTATGCACTTTTGATATGTTGTCTCACATGTTATTAGTTACTTGTACATGACATGAGTTTGAGCTGTATTTGAGGCATATTGTGATATTCTGTGTTATATAATTGGATTATATTTTTGTGAGATGTTGGTATATGGAGACTTGAGCGGATTGATGACTGATTGGGGGCGTAGAGCCATGTTGTGAGTTATTTTGTATCAGGTTGCACATCACAATAATTATATTGAAATTGAGGTGGCGCATATGTCAGGCCCCACATTGGGCTAAGTGGCACCGATTTTGAGGCTGTGCGTGCGCCAGGACCTTTGATTGGGCTATGTGATTTTAATTAGCGTGTGGATAGGATCTGCCGCTCCAGTGTCTGATATGCCAGCAGTGGGCGCAGGACCAATAATATATACACTTGCTTTTGTGATGGGCATTGATGCATGGCACCCGTACAGTGCTGAGTGATTGTGTGTGTGATGAAGTGGGGCATTTGAGCCAGGCACCTTAAGTGTGTTGAGAATGAGTGTACTTGATTATATCACTATGAAATTATTAACTTGGCATGTATATTTGACATGTAGGCAAAGAGATGTATCTCCCCAGGCTAGACGGTAATATGACATTTGATGATTTGGTATGTATATTTGACATGTAGACATAGAGATGTATTTTACTCATGCTAGAAGGTAATATGACATTTGATGACTTAACATGTATATTGACATGTAGGCATAGAAACGTATTTTCCTCATGCTAACTGGTAAATGAAAATTCTTATCTGATGTTGGGAAATTGGAAAAACGCAGTTCTTTTGATAAACTGGTGTTTAGTTGATTTTCAGTGGTAAGATTTGGGCTTTGACTGTTATACTTGAAAATCATGTCTACTTTCCCATAACTGTGAACAAGCTGAGCATAATATCTCTTGAGTTATTACCTTTATTGTCCTTATTATATGATTATGAGTTGTTATTGGTGTTGGACTTTAACCCTCTTCCAAGCTTGTCACTGCTTTCAACCTGAGGTTAGGTTTGCTACTTATTGAGTACATAGGGTCGGTTGTACTTATATTACACTTCTGCACGTTGTGTGAAAATCTTGGAGTTGATGTTGATGTGCATGGCGGGAGTTGGCATTGAAGATATACCTACGTTGCGGATATAGCTACCAATTATCCTTGGTAGTTTTAGATTTGAGTGTTGTTTATGTACATTCCAAACATATACTATATTTATTTTACACCATCTTTGTAAATCTAAGTCTTAGCGGAACATGATTTGTACAATCAATCATTGGGTTGTTGCATAGAGTTTCAGCTATTTTATTTATTGATCCCTAATTATTCTCATTTGAATTATGTTGACGGTTAGTTGGCTTACCCAACGGGTTGGGTTAGGTGCCATCACGATTAGTGGATTTTGGGTCGTGACAATTCTATAAGCCCATAATACTTCCTAATATCTCAGGCCATTTACCCTTTGATGCTTCTAAGCATTTGTTTCCAATTATTGGCAATACCTCGGGCCATTTACCCTTTTTCTCTTGGATCACCAAATCCACATATTATATTTCTCCAAATAAACTCCACTACTTCTTTTCCTTGTACCTGTTTGAAAGCGTCTGCTTTCACCCACTTAGAAAAGTAGTTAGTTAAAATCAGCAAAAACCTTACCTTTTTCGGTGCTTGTAATAATGGTCCTACGATATCCATCCCCCATTTCATAAACGGCTACAATGCTAATAATGAATGAAGTAGCTTTACCGGTTGATGCAATTGATGTGCGTACCATTGAAATTTATCACAGCTTCTTCTTATATTCGCGGCCAGTAATATCCAGCTCTTATCAATGCATTTACCAATAATCTACCACATGCGTGATTTCCACAGTGTCCTTCAATAGACGAAGAGGGTCCTCCACCCATCCCTTAGAGGCTGAAAGAGAAAATGATGAACACTTTTTTAACAGGTTTCTAGATTTGTTGAAACAGGTATATTTGAACATTCCAATTGCGCACATGCTTCGTAATGTCCCAAAATATGTTGATTACTTCTAGGACATTGTAGCACACAAGAGAAGGCTGAATGAGTTTGAGATTGTCGCACTCACAGGAAGAGTGCACTTATAGGATTCAAAGAAACCTCAGCAAAAGCTTAAGGTACCGGGCAGCTTCCCCATCCCCGTGCAAACTGGTAAAATTGATGTGGTAGAGCTCTATGTGATTTGGGTGCAAGTATAAGGCTGATACTATTATTAGTGATTAAGAAACCGGGCTTAGGATACACCCTATTATGGTTATGCTACAGTAGCTGACAAATCCTTGACATATCATGAACGAGTTATTGAGGATGTGTTATTGCAAATTGGTCCATTCATTTTTCCATCAGATTTTATCATGTTGGACTATGAGGCTGATGAGCAAGTCCTTATCATTTTTGGACGTCCTCTCTTAGCTACAGGTGATGCAATTATCAAAAATATTCGAGAAGAAAAGATGATCATGAGGGCAGATAACGAAGAGGCATTCTTCAATATCTACTGGGCTATTCAATTGCCTCGTCATTACGAGGATCTTGATATGATCTATGTAGTGGAAATAGATGAGCCGGTCCTTGGGTTCAAGTGTCTATACAGATGACGTTTGGGAGAAGGCACTTACGTTGTTCAACAAAATCAAACTCGAGGAGGAGGTTGAGGAGATGATGCATATACTAAATGTGTCATGCGAATTCATTAGAAACGAATCCCACTTTTAGTCCTAAGATAGGCAAAGTAGACTACCACCCTGCCTTCTATTGCAGAGGCTCCAAAATAAGCCTTTAATACTACTTACCGCGATCCAATTTATCTAAGTTGTGAGGGCATCCAACAAACCTCATAGTGGGTGATCTAAAACATACTAAATAGTTAAACATATTTCAAACAATGAATATTAAAATCTAAGATAAAGAACTAACACAGATAGTAATGTTTGAAATCTAATACAATGTGAAAGCAAACCAATACAACTCCAAAAATTGACAGTACTATTTTTAAGCTACTAGTAGTAGAAATAGTACAAATGTGTCCCAAAATATTACACAAGTTATCTGAAATGTCAAAATAAAATTAAAGACTGTAAGCTACTAATAACTAGTCTAGTAGCTAACCTCTAGAACTTTAGCAATCACTAAATGCTCATAAACGTGCTTCGCTAGAAATATGATTCGTATCTACACACAAAGTGTATAAAATATTTGGTGTGTATTGGAAGTACTCTATTAGTAATACGACTGCCGACAACAGGGTAGTGGCAAAGGTTTTATAAAAGATACTTACTTTAAATCACTTGTGCAAATATTATAACCAACTATAACAGTAATAAAGCATAGAAATAACATAAAGTCTATATACACAAGTTCAACATTTAATAAAAGGCAATAACAAGTTACAAAAATTAATATACATGATAAAGATTCAAACTTTATTCATCAAGACAGTCCAATGTCTCAAACCTACGTGCACACTATAGAGAAAGGTTCCAAAATAAGCTACTCATGAGGGATGGATACCATTAACGGAACGTTAGACATAATCATCATAATATGGACAACTCAACCCGTCTGAATCTCAATCCGCATGGACAATTCACATGTACAATATCATAAATAAATATGTAACCATATGTAATCCGACATACGTGTAAGCTATAATGTTAAACTATCACGTGAAGAATGACTATAATATTATACTAGTATGTGAAGATTGTACAATTAGTCATGTTACAAAAATAGCTAGTTATGTAAAGCAAGTAGCGATAATATATCTCATATATAACTTCGGTATCCGCATATATATTATTCACCTCATATATATGATGCCCTTATATACGTAGTCTATGTAAAACATTTCTAGCTTGGAAAATTCCGGTTGACGTGAAAGTTATAACTTACCTCGGCCCAAACTCAACTTAACCTTCAGGAACAACCTTTTCTTGGACTAAATCCACCAAATGACTCTGATCTATTCAAAAGTATCTTCAAAAATATCAAACAAATCCATTTGATTCAATTTTATAATTTATGATTGGTAAAAGTCAAAGTTAACACAAGAGGTCAATCCCAAGGAGTCCATTACTCAAATGGTCACTTAATTATCCCATATTATCTTCTAAAGTCACTTTTCTTTCGTTTGTAACAACAAAGTCACTGAACTATGCCTATTGCACTCAGAAGGTCACTCAACTAGATTTTCCGAATTTTGGATTGCCAATTACCTATTTTACCCTCTAAATTATAAACATTTATCTTTTCTTTAAATTTTTTTTAAACCTTTTAATTTATATTATGGACTTACCTATAGAATAAATAAATATTATTTATAAATTAAAAAAATAAAAAGTATTTAAGCATATTTAATGCTAGAATAACAAAATAATGAGCATAGTAAAAAAAATTAATTAGAATAATTTGTTCGTAATAATAATTTTAGTATTAACAACAAAAATTCAAAAATTTATTTACAGAATTCAAAACGAAAGAAAATAAAGGTTGTAAAATATATATTCCATGCATGTAATATAAAAATAATTTTTTAAATAAAGGTATTTTTTTAATATACATTATATATTCTTAAAAAATTATGCTCAATTATATTATATATATTCCATGCACGACTTAATAAAGCATATTTTACCCTATACAGATAGTCCCCCTGCTTTTCGGTGACATAACTTTGTGTCGTCAGAAAGTTGGTTGAAACATAATAATATAATTGAGCATAATTTTCAAGAATATATAATGTATATTATAAAAATACCTTTATTTAAATAATTATTTTTATATTGCGTGCATGGGATATATATTTTACAACCTTTATTTTCTTTCATTCTGAATTGTGTAAATAATTTTGGAATTTTTGTTGTTAATACTAAAATTATTATTACTGTTGGCCCAAGTAAAGGTTAGTTTTGAAGACTAACAAAGGAACTCAGGATGAACCAGGTCCATCCCTCAGGTGCACAAAAACGGGCAGATTCGAGCATGTGAGTTGCACGTGAAGGAGATAAGCTTAACTTGGTGTATTTAATATCTCCCGATCGAAAAGGTTGCATAATTGATAAGGAGAAGGACTCCTTAATCAAAGAGAACACTATCCAAGATAGGGAAGGAGTTAGAAGTTGAAATCAACTAGAACTCTTCCACCAAGGAAGAGTTGCATCAGAACTCTAGTTATTTCTTCATCTACTAACTCTATAAATTGCAGGATGTTCTCACATTAAAGTGTTGCACAAAAACGCAGAAGTTAAACGTGAATTGAGAGCAAAATAGCAAGGCTTTTTGCAAGCAGTTCGTGTGTGATTCAAGTGTGCAAACCTGAAGCTACATGAACCAGATTGAAGAACCAGCTCCATAAAGAGTTTTATGTATCTTTCTTTATTTCTAGTTCAATTGTAGTAGGTATTTTCATATTGTACCTTTCAGCTTTATCTAGAAGCAATTGTAATAGGTATTTTGAGTATTCAAGTTAGAGTTAATTTGAAGTTGTCGCAACAGTTAGAGGCTGGTTGCTACAACGGGATTAGAGGTAATCCTTAGGTTTACAAAGAGTTTTGTAAATGCTGTTTTGGCTCAGTTATTAGTGAAGTGTTGGGGGAATTCCTACTGAGTAGTAGGTCGTGGTTTTTTTACCTTTTGAGCCGGGTGTTTTCCACGTAAAATCTCTGTGTTCTATATTTTCTGTATTTATTATTCCGCAACAGTAGTAGTTGGAACACATAGAAGAACCAGGTCCTTCCAGAAGCAGTTTAAGCAAAAAATGGTACCACACAAATCACCCCCCCCTCTTGTGTGGTATTGACGTTTAGAACATCAATTGGTATTAGAGCAGGTTATCCCTGAAGAGGCTAACACCTTAGGAAAAGATCAACATGAGTGCACCACCTGGGAACTAGGAAGGGAAATCCACTATTACGTCTCCACTTTTTAATGGTCAGTACTATTCTTGGTGGAAGAACGGGAAGAGGGATCACATCATAGGAGAAGACTATGAACTCTGGGACATAGTCACTGATGGTCCTATAGCAACTAAAAAGAAGAATGCTAAAGGAGTGGATGTGCCAAAAACTAGAGCTGACTGCACTGCTGAGGATTTAAGAAAATGGGAGAAAAATGCTAAGGCCAAGAAATGGCTTGTGTGTGGACTGGGTCCAGACGAGTACAGCAGGATTCAAAGTTGTACCACTGCTAAGGAAATCTGGGACACTTTGCAAGTGGCTCATGAAGGAACACCTCAAGTGAAGAGGTCCAGAGGAACACTACTGTATTCTCAATATGAGAATTTCACCATGAAGGAAGGGGAAACCATCCAAGAGATGTATACAAGGTTCACCACACTGACAAATGAACTTAAGTCTCTTGGAAGGGTTATTCTTGAAGAAGACAAAGTTGAGAAGATTTTGACAAGGGTTCTGCCTATCTCTTGGGAAAGCAAAATCACAGCCATTCAGGAATCAAAGAACATTGACGCTCTTAAGTTGGATGAGCTAATTGGAAATCTCACTTCCTATGAACTTAGAAGGCAAACCATGAAGATGGATGCACCCAAGAAGGAAAGGAGCCTGGCATTCAGAATCACTGAAGGTGCTGATCTAGAGGAGGATGAAATGACCATGATCACAAAGGACTTCAAGAAGTGGAAGCTACATCAAACCAAGGGTTCCTGAAAAACAAACCAATAAGGGGTGTTACAAGTGTGGGAAGACTGATCACCACATCAAAAACTGCCCTCAATGGGAAATTGAATGGAAGAAGGAAAGAGCTGAACGAAGGAACAGGAAGAAGGAACAGGTTCATCCCAAGAAGAAAAAAGGATCAACAAAGGCTATGGTTGCTGCTTAAGGTGAAAGCTCAGATGATGACTCAGAAGACGAAGATGGAGATGAACAACCACTTATGGCAATTGGAGAATCCGATGTGGAATCTGAGGTAAGTATAATTATCTCAAAGACAAGATTAAGTTTTTGTCTAAAGAAAGTCTATCTGAATTACTTCTAGATTTCATTGATGAATTTGAGGTTATAAACAATGAAAAGGAACAGCTGTCTAAGGAATGTGTGATTCTGAAAGATAAGTGCAAAAACCTGGAACTTAGGGCTAGTGAAAGTGATAGTAAAAATGCTGAGTTGAAGAACCAGGTTCATGAACTTGACACCACAGTCCTAGAGCTTAGATCTGAAAATCTAAAATTGAAATTAGGAACTGGTAAAAAGAAAATTGATCACACACAACTCACTTTAGAAGAAAATGTAGGAAAAATAAAAGATGATTTGTACAAAAGAGATGAGCAGATAAGAGTCTTTAAGAAGGATCTAAACAAGGTTAAGCACAAGCTAGATAGAACCTGTAAATGGAATAGGTCCTCCGATGCACTTTCATGGCTACATGAACACCATAGTAGCAATAAGAGAGGACTTGGCTACGGGACCCCTGCACCTAAGTGGGATCCCAAAAGCAAGTACCTCACACTTCCTGAGAACAAAATTTGCACACACTGTGGTAAAACTGGTCACTATAAAAGTGAATGTATTGCAAAAGAAAAGGCTAGTCAAAAGAATAAAGAATTTGTTCAAGGGAAAAATAGGCTGTCAGGTTGGGCTAAAAAGAATTTGATTCACCCTTTTGCCTATAGAAAGGGACCCAAACTAGTTTAGGTTCCTAAGACTAACCCCTGATTTCCTTTCGCGGGTCCAAGTGAAGGGGAGCAGCCAAATATGGTACATGGATAGTGGTTGTTCAAAGCATATGACAGGAAGAAAGAACCAGTTCCTTTCACTTGAGGACTTCAAAGGAGGTAATGTCTCCTTTGGAAATGGGAAGAAAGGTAAGATCATTGGGGTTGGAAAGGTAGGTAAGACTGATTCTCACTCTATTGAGAATGTCTACTTGATAGATGGCCTAAAGTACAGTCTAATCAGTGTATCACAATTATGTGATAAAGGTAACTTGGTAGCATTCACCACTACCAAATATTTTGTGATTAATCTTACCATTGACAAGATTGTTTTGCAGGAAAAAAGAGTTAACAATATTTGCATTGTAGATTTGTCTACTCTCTCAGAAAATGAACTAACTTGCTTAAGTTTCTTGGACAATGATCCCCTCCTTTGGCACAAGAGACTTGGACATGCGAGTCTGAGTCAACTCAACAAATTAGTCTCCAAGGACCTGGTGATAGGGCTGCCTAACATCAAGTTCAAGGAAGACAAAGTTTGTGAGGCTTGTGCAAGGGGGAAGCAGGTAAGATCCTCTTTTAAATGCAAGAAAGTGGTAAGCACCACCAGAACGATGGAACTGGTCCATATGGATCTCTGTGGTCCAATGAGAACATTAAGCAGAGGTGGTAAAAGATATGTGATGGTGCTTGTTGATGATTACTCTAGGTTTACTTGGACATTATTTTTAACATCTAAAGATGAAGCATATGACATGTTTACTTCTTTTGTTAGAAAAACTCAAAAACAACTAGGTAATCATTTTGCATCAATTAGGTCTATCATGGAACTGAATTTGAAAATGCTAAGTTTGCTGAATTTTTGCATGCTACATCATAAATAGTTGCATGACTGGACCTCTTGTTAAGAAGATTCCCTATGAGTCACTTAAAGGGAGAAAGCTAAATATATCCCATCTTAGGGCATTTAGATGCAAGTGTTTTGTGCACAATAATGGAAAAGACTCCCTAGGTAAGTATGATCCCAGAAGTGATGAGGGAGTATTCTTGGGATATTCTTCACATAGTAAAGCTCATAAGATCTATAACAAAAGAACTATGTGTGTAGAAGAAAGTGTACATGTGATTTTTGATGAAACTAACATTCTTTCTGAGAGACAGGAACATGAAGATGAAGCAATTGGGATGGTAAGAATTTTAAAATGAAATTACAGCCCAGACTGAAGCTGCACCAGAAGAAGGAACAAGTGATGGAACAGGTTCTTCCACCCAGGGCAACATCACAGGGGGAACTGACTAGAGAGGAACTAATCCTCAAACCTCGAGGGAACCTGTCCATGAACCTATTCCTTAGTAACAAAACAAGGAAGAAACATATAAAGAAATTGACACTCCTATTGCAACATCCACGAAATTGGATATAGATGAACCTGGTTCATCTGTTGATCAGAAGTTGTATAGGGGAATGATTGGTTCTCTTTTGTATCTTACTGCTAGCAGACCTGACATTGTTTTCAGTATAGGTCTTTGTGCTCGATTTCAGGCAAATCCAAAGAAGTCCCACTTGACTGTTGTCAAGAGAATATTGAGATACTTGAAAGGCACCACAGACCTTTGCCGTTGGTATCCAAAAGGTAGTAATTTTAACCTAGTGGGATATGTTGACGCTGATTATGCNTGGCACCAAAACTCATGCCATTCCCTATGGTTTCATTCTCACAACTGTGCTTGCACATTTCAAGGTACAAACAAGGATCATTTTGGGGTTAATACTCTGCTTGCTTGCGATTATGAAGTCAATGTCATTCTTAATGAACATGGTTCATATAAAAGGACACCTATCAATAGCAAGGTCAGAGCTCTATCACAGGAGAGTGAGGCAAAGGATGTTGAGATAGCAAGGCTAAAGACACGATTGGTTGAGGTAGCATCTGAGAGAGATGTTCTCAGAACTGAACTTGCAAGGGAAAAGGAGAAGAATGATGGAATTCTTCAAGACATGCTGAAACTTCTCCAAGCAAATAACCCAGCCCCTACCTCTTCCAAGCCTTAAATCCTAACCTAGTGTAGATCAACCAGTGACCCAATTCGAGACTTTTTGTTTCTTTTGCTCATGTTTTCAGTATTTTTATTTCTTCTTATGCTTTGTGGTAGAATCTTATCAATCATCCATGAAATTCACTGCCTTTTGCTCTAACTGTTTGTTTATATTTCTTTGATGGTTAAAATTCTTAGCTTGATCTATGATGATTAATTCATGATTGCATTTGAAGTAGCCCCAGTGGCCATGAGTAAGTTTTAAAATCTGGTTATCTCACATTTTTTATGCAACTTCTCGATGATGCCAAAAGGGGAAAAAAGGTTGTGCTTTAAACAAGTGATGTTTACACTTTGAACAGTGATGTTTATAACCTAATATACCTGGTCCTTGATGATAAGTGATATAAAGGAAAAATGTTTCTAACATTGTGTTGATGTTTGAGCTGAGTTCTGGCAGAGCCTAAGTGTATGAAAAGCACAGTGTTTGTCATCATCGAAAAGGGGGAATTTGTTGGCCCAAGTAAAGGTTAGTTTTGAAGACTGACAAAGGAACTCATACATGAACCAGGTCCATCCAGTGGTCCATCCCTCAGGTTCACAAAAACGGGCAGATTCAAGCATATGGGATGCACGTGAAGGAGATAAGCTTAACTTGGTGTATTTAATATCTCCTGATCGAAAAGGTTGCATAATTGATAAGGAGAAGGAGTCCTTAATCAAAGAGAACACTATCCAAGATAGGGAAGGAGTTAGAAGTTGAAATCAACTAGAACTCTTCTACCAAGGAAGAGTTGCATCAGAACTCTAGTTATTTCTTCATCTACTAACTCTATAAATTGCAGGATGTTCTCACATTACATGGGTTGCACAAAAACGCAGAAGTTAAACGTGAATTGGGAGCAAATAGCAAGGCTTTTTGCAAGCAGTTCGTGTGTGATTTAAGTGTGCAAACCAGAAGCTACATGAACGAGATTGAAGAACCAGCTCCATAAAGAGTTTTATGTATCTTTCTTTATTTCTAGTTCAATTGTAATAGGTGTTTCATATTGTACCTTTCAGATTTATCTAGAAGCAAATTGTAATAGGTATTTTGAGTATTCAAGTTAGAGTTAACTTGAAGTTGTCGCAGCAGTTAGAGGCTGGTTGCTACAACGGGATTAGAGTTAATCCTTAGGTTTACAAAGAGTTTTGTAAATGCAGTTTTGGCTCAGTTATTTTAGTGGAAGTTTGGGAAAATCCTACTGAGTAGTAGGTCGTGGTTTTTTCACCTTTTGAGCCAGGTGTTTTCCACGTAAAATCTCTGTGTTCTTTATTTTATGTACTTTTAATTCCGCAAACAGTAGTAATAAGTACACCTAGAAGAACCAGGTCCTTCCAGAAGTAGTTTAGGCGAAAAATTGAGTACCACACAAATCACCCCCCATCTTGTGTGGTATTTACGTGTAGAACATCACTGATGTCATAGAACCACGGTTCACTATCAAGTTATTCTTCCACCATGTTACAGTAAGCATGCTGATCACGGACCTAAATATGCAAAGGATCGATATAAGCCTTATATGGATGATGTAACATTGATGCCAGGGTAGCCAAGGCATCAACAACCTCATTATGAATCCTAGGGATATGCCTGAACTCCACTAATCTAAACCGCTGACAAAGATCATGCAGACATAGTCGATACGGTATGAGCTTTAAATCCCGTGTCTCCCATTCTCCTTGAATCTGGTACACCAGAAGGTCCGAGTCTCCCAAGACTTCATGGACTCCCATGTCTACAGCTAACCTCAAACCCAAAATGCATGCCTCGTACTCAGCCATGTTCTTAGTACAATAGAAACGAAGCTGAGCCGTAATAGGGTAGTGATGCCCTGTTTCAGAAATGAGCACGACCCCTATCCCAACACCTTTCATGTTAGCGGCTCCATCAAAGAAAAGTTTCCAACCTGGTTTTTCAGTCTATTCCGCCTCGTCAATATGCATCACCTCCTCATTGGGAAAATAAGTTCTCAATGGTTCATACTCCTCGTCGACCGGGTTCTCGGCCAATGCTTGGGCTTTCATCGCGGTCCGAGTTACATAGATAATGTCAAACTCTGTGAGCAAAATCTGCCACTTCGCTAGTCTTCCTGTGGGCATAGGCTTCTGAAAGATATACTTCAAAGGATCCAGGCGAGAAATGAGGTAAGTAGTATAGGATGACAAATAGTGCTTCAACGTTTGTGCCACCCAAGTCAGGGCGCAAAACGTTCTCTCAAGGAGAGTATATTTAACCTCATAGGATGTGAACTTCTTGCTGAGATAATAGATGGCTTGCTCTTTCCTGCCAGTGATGTCATGTTGACCCAACACACAACCAAATGAATTGTCCAAGACTGTCAAATAAAGAATCAAAGGCCTCCCAGGTTCCGCGGGACCACACAGGTGGTTGACANTTTGTTGGCCCAAGTAAAGGGTAGTTTTGAAGACTGACAAAGGAACTCAGGATGAACCAGGTCCATCCCTCAAGTGCACAAAAACGGGCAGATTCGAGCATGTGGGTTGCACGTGAAGGAGATAAGCTTAACTTGGTGTATTTAATATTTCCTGATCAAAAAGGTTGCATAATTGATAAGGAGAAGGACTCCTTAATCAAAGAGAACACTATCAAAGATAGGGAAGGAGTTAGAAGTTGAAATCAACTAGAACTCTTCCACCAAGGAGGAGTTGCATCAGAACTCTAGTTATTTCTTCATCTACTAACTCTATAAATTGCAGGATGTTCTCACATTACATGGGTTGCACAAAAACGCAGAAGTTATAATGAATTGAGAGAAAAATAGCAAGGCTTTTTTGCAAGCAGTTCGTGTGTGATTCAAGTGTGCAAACCTGAAGCTACATGAACCAGATTGAAGAACCAGCTCCATAAAGAGTTTTATGTATCTTTCTTTATTTCTAGTTCAATTGTAGTAGGTGTTTTCATATTGTACCTTTCAGCTTTATCTAGAAGCAATTGTAATAGGTATTTTGAGTATTCAAGTTAGAGTTAACTTGAAGTTGTCGCAACAGTTAGAGGCTGGTTGCTATAACGGGATTAGAGGTAATCCTTAGGTTTACAAAGAGTTTTGTAAATGCTGTTTTGGCTCAGTGATTTAGTGAAGTTTTGGGGAAAATCCTACTGAGTAGTAGTTCATGGTTTTTCACCTTTGAGCCGGGTGTTTTCCACGTAAAATCTCTGTGTTCTTTATTTTCTATATTTATTATTCCACAACAATAGTAGTTGGAACACATAGAAGAACCAGGTCCTTCCAGAAGCAGTTTAAGCAAAAAATTGGGTACCACATAAATTCACCCTACCCCCCCCCCCCCCTCTTGTGTGGTATTGACGTTTAGAACATCAATTACTAACAAATTATACTATTAATTTTTTTTTACTATGCTCATTATTTTGTTATTCCAACATTTATTCAATAAGTAAGTCCATAATATAAATTAAAAAGAAAAAAATTATAATATTAAAAATTTAAAAATATATATAAATATTTATAATTTAGAGGGTAAAATATGTATTTGGCAATCTAAAATTTGAAAAATCTAGTTGAGTGACCTTCTAAGTGCAATAGACATAGTTCAGTGACTTTGTTGTTACAAACGAAAGAAAAGTGACTTTAGGAGATAATTTGGGATAGTTGAGTGACCATTTGAGTAATGGACTCCAATCCCAAGACCATATAGTGAAAACCCAGAGCAAAATTCTAATCAAGTTACCTATGCTCAGATTTCTGTTTGGAGTTCATTTTTGGTGTTCAAGTCATCAAATTAGTGATTCTAGGTTATGCTTAAAATTCCTAAATTCCACCATTAAAATTCATATTTTAATGTTAATAATCAACAGGTAATCCAGATAAAATCTCAAATCAATATTTAGAACATTTACCCCTAACTTGTAGTTGAAATCACAAAAACAAATTCCAGTACCCAGCTCAAAATATCCAAAAATGATGAAGAAAAATAAAATACCAAAAAACACGTATCCTTATATACCTAGCGACCTTCGCAAGCAGCCGTTAGTCTGCGAATGGGTCTAGGGGACCTTCGAATAACACTTGCGAAAGCGCACACACAAGAATAACAACATAATCAGTATATTTTCAACAGGTGGGGTCTGGGGAAGGTAGTCTGTACGCTGACCTTACCCCTGCCTAATGAAGATAGAGAGGTTGTTTCCAATAGACCCTCAGCTCGGAAAGAAGAAGAAGGAGAAGAAGAAGAAGAAGAAGAAGAAGAAGAAGAAGAAGAAGAAGAAGAAGAAGAAGAAGAAGAAGAAGAAGAAGAAGAAGAAGAAGAAGGCAAGCAAGAAAGGAAGAGAGAAGAAAAAGAGGGAGATAAAGGATAAGTAGTACCAAATAATAATAACAGAGAATACTATACCTGAGGCAAACAAAACTACATAATGCAATTAAGATCTGAGAATACGAAGGGACATGCGTGTTACTAAGACTATCGGTGAGCAACTAAGAAACGCCCAACTACCTACTAATCTTCTATCCTAATCCTCGACCTCCACACCTTCCTATCAAGGGTAATGTCCTCAGTAAGCTGAAGCAGCGCCATGTCCTGCCTAATCACCTCTCTCCAACACTTCTTAGGCCTACCTCGATATCTTATCAAACTCACCATGGACAACCTCTCACACCTCCTAACGGGAGTTTCAATGCTTCTCCTCTTAACATGTCCGAACCATCTCAGCCTCAACTCCCGCATCGTGTCCTCCACGGAGGCTACTCCCACTTTGTCCCGGATAGCTTTATTCCTAATTTTATCTCTCTTGTACACTCACACATCCATCTCAATATTCTCATTTTTGCTACTTTCATCTTCTGCACATAGGAGTTCTTAACGGGCCAACACTCAGCCCCAAACAGTCATCGGTCGAAAGCACACACATAATTATTTTTTAAGAAAAGACACATATACATATTTACATCCCCCCACCCCATACTTTAAATTCTGGCATATCCCCATAATACACAAATAAAAAGCAAGAGGTAAAGGAAACTCCCCTGAATCATCTAGTCTGGGTCTAAATTAAAGTCGGGATCCGCTTTGCACGCCTGACCCAGTGCACACATCCATGTTGAAAGTTTCTTTTCTGCCTTCTTCGAATACACCCCGCACTTGTCATGCTTATCCTATTCAACTCGCTCTTTTAGGGCCCTTGTCTTGAATTCAGAGTGTGCATTCAGCTCGTCTCTAGGTGTCCCCATTGCTTCTTCTATCTTGAAAATCACCCTTTCCTCCCCCACTCTTAGCATGAGCTGCCTTTCCTAAATGTCCAGAATGCCTCTGCCAGTAGCCAAGAAGGGTCTCCCTAAAATCAGAGGGACCTCCCTATTCTTTTCCATATTCACCATGATGAAGTTCACAAGGAACACAAATTTATCCACTCGAACTTGCACATATTCAACTATTCCTTCAGGTATGATTGTGGTTTGATCCGCCAGCTGCAAAGACACAGGTATTGATCTAACTTCTCAAATCTCTCCCTCCAATTTCCTGAAAATGGACAAAGGCATAAGATTAATAGAAGCACCTGAATCACACAAAGATTTTTTAAATTTAGTAGTCCAAAAGAGCAAGGTATAGTAACACTCTCTAGATCTCCACACTTTTGAGGGAGCTTATTTGCATAATAGCACTACAATGCTTTGTGAGCTTGACAACCAATGTCTCTTCCACTTTACGCTTTTTTGACAATATCTCCTTGAGGGACTTAGCATGCGCTTGAATTTGAGAGAGTACCTCCGCGAAATGTATATTAACATGCACCTGCTTGAGCACTTCTAGAAAACGTGCAAATTGTTTGTCCATCTTTTCTCTTCTTTGCTTCCAATGGAAAGGTAGAGCAGGAATATATTTGCTCTCCTCTGTCTCCTCATTCATTGAATTTTCATCCTTCTTATTTTTCAGAGCTCTATTCCTCCCCTTCTTCTTCAAACCATCATCTGGATCTACCATCACTTCACCTTCTTGATTATTGCTATTTTTCTACTCCTCCACAATCTCTACCTGTCTTTCCATCAACTCACCCTTTTGTTTTGCTATGGGGTCCTTCAATACTTGTCCATTTCTCAAGGCCACTGCATTTATTATTTCTTTTGGACTATTTTTAGTATCAGCGGGTAGAGTTCCTGGAAGCCTCTCAGACAATAGATTAGAAAGTTGCCTCACATGTCTTTCCAAGTTTCAAATGGTTGTGTCCTATTTTCAAATAGTTGTGCCATGAGTTTTAAGCCTCTCATTTTTCTTAATAATAAATTGTTTTCATCAGATCTCCCATGCTAGACTGATTAGACTATGGAGGTTGGTATTGTTGCTTCTGCAGATTTTGAAATCCCGTAGCTCCTTGTCCTTGGGGTCTCGAATTATTGTACTGCCATGAGTTCAGACTACCTCTTGGTGAACTCCACGAAAAGCCTGGGTTCCTCTGCCCCAAGGAGTTAAAGTTATTGCCACTTTGGCAGTTACCTCTGTCAAAGCTCCCATAGCATTTACCATTTCATTTGTAGTCGAAGCCTGACACTCATGCGTTAGATGACTCATTCCAAAAAAGTCACAAACTGGTAATGGTTGGCTTTGGACCTTGGCTAAAGCCAGCTTTATTATCTCTTTGGCCATGGTATCTATTTGGGCTTACACTGATGTGTTAGAGTCTACTTGGTGAATCCCAGTTGATCTTCTTCTATCATTACTCTCAGCGGGCCATTGGCTAGCATCTTCAGAGAGCTCATCAAGAACCGCAACAATCTTCTCATGAGTTTTCTTTGTTAAAGGGCCTCCAACTACAGTACTCAGAGTTCATCGTGAGGAAGGTGTCAGTCCATCCCAAAAGTCCTGGAGTTGCATCCACAATTCGATTCCATTATACTAACACTTTTTCACTATCTCCTTGAATCTTTCCTAAGCTTCTAAGACCGTTTCAGTGTCCTTCTGGCAGAAGTTGTGGGATTCCATTTTGAATTTCACTGTTTATGCAGCTGAGAAGTACTTGTCAAGAAATGTTTTAGTCATATCTTCTCATGTCTTGATTGACCCGGTTGGTAACCTTTGAAGCCAGTGTTTCACGTCATCCTTCAATGAAAAGGGGAATGCCCTTAAGTAGACCGCATCTTTTGATACTCCATTGTGCTAGAAGGTGTTCATGATTTCCTCAAATTCCATCGAGTGAGTGTTTGGATATTTATTCACCTTCCCTCTAAAGACACTGTTATTTTGGATGGTTTGAAGCAAGCCTTATTTCAACTCAAAATTATTTGTTGCTAAAGGGAGAGGTCTAACACTTGACAATCCATGATTGTAGATTGGTCTAACATAGTTACCTAATTCTCTCCCAAGTGTGGGAGCCATATTTTCGAACTGGTCTTCAACCGAGGGACGAGTTAGATTGAATCTTCGACCCCCATCCTCTTCGACGGTCTCATCAGCGGCTTTAAGGGCTGCTACCTATGCAGCTTGTTCTCTCTATTGTGATGCCTCTCTTGCAGCTAAGTCTACTTCATCATCACCGTTCTTAGCCATGTCTTCTTGGGTTGAAGGTTGATATTCGCGCAGCGGACTCAACCTTAGGAAGAGTGGGCGCTAATACTTTTACCCAATAGTGGTATTGGGGTCAATTTCCACATGGAGCTAGAAACGGAGTTGGTTATTTGCTTAGCCTAGAAATGCGTATTTGCTTCTAATTGATCTTCTATCATTTTTGGGTTTTTATGATTATCAACTACAATTTAGCAACTACTAATTATAACTAAATTATGCTAAGATATTAATTCTAGGTTGTATGCAAGATAGAGAAAGGCACTAGGGTCGTGGCATTTACCTAGGTGGTCAACTAACGGGTAGAGATTCCTAATGCAAGAATGATGATTATGGGGCTTATGCTATAACCGTTGCATGATTGCACTCACTCTCACACCTCTCGGTAGAAAGAGTGAGCCCAATTGACTCTCTCGAGACCAAAGGGGTAGGCTAACAAACCAAGCAACTTAGGGTTCAAGTTGGGTAATTACTCTCTCGAGGTTTTACACGTTAATTGGGACTACCATTCTCATGGGTCCATCCCAATTCCTTGTTGGGTTAATTTTGGAGTCATAGACACTCTTTCTCAAGAAGAGTCAAGACCCACTAAGCTAGACTTAGTGTTTGCAACCACCAAATCCTAGTTAAAACATAAAATTAACCCAAATATCAAACACCCAACATCATTCAAGCATTAAACAATCACACCCATTAATTACCCACACTAGGGTTGAGCCACAACCCTAGCTAATGGGTTTATCTAGCCATAATAGCAACAGAAATTGAAGAAATAGTAGATAAAATTAACATATTAATTAACTAGAATGTTAATCTACAAGAATCCACGATAAAACAAGATGAAAATGCCCAAAATAGGCTAAAACTTGAGTCTCACGAGTGTTGTTGCTATCTGATGTCTAAAACTTAACCTAGAAATAATAAAATATTCTATTTATACTAGGCTAGAAAAACTGGACAAAAATACCCCTGCGGGGTTGGCGCGGTCGCGTAGGGGTCTTGGCCTTCGATCATTCACTTCTGAAGCTGGGGACGCAGACCGCACAAAGAGGTAGCGCAGCCGCGCAGGCTAATGGGGGGTAGGACAGTGCCCGGGGCTGCCAAGTGCTGGGCCAACCACGGGCGAACCTCTTCTTTCATTGCCAGCTTTTCTGAGTATTGGGTTTCGTCCTCTTCGTTGAACCCCAAAAATTCGTTCAGAGACTTCCCATCAAACATCACCACTTTGTCCCTCACTTGTGTCACCTTTGAATCTTTCACCACATGATAAACGTTACAGTAAAATTCTTTCACCATATGTTCATTTGCGACTATGCAACGTTCCTTGAAGAACCCCCAACCCTCTCTAGTACGGAATTGTGCTTGCACATGTGGGTTTAGAGGAAGAAGATCAGAATCAATAAATTGCCTCTCCGGAATCAATTTTCTTTTGGGCCACCACTCTCGAAATCTGTGGAAGGCTATTTCACTTACAAATCTATCAACCCATGCTTCCGCTTTTCTTATTCTCTCAACACCACCAAATTGGGGCTCACCCCCCTCGCCAAATCCTGCACTCTCCCCAGATAATGAAGTTGTGGGAGAGGTGGAGTATTGTGCCTCACTTTTATCTTCGGACTCATCAGACGAGTCCAAAACTACATTCACCGGTTTCTTGAGGCTTTTATCAGTTGGTCCCTTGGAGGTAGGTGAAGCTGAGGGAGAGTCATGCAATTGGAGCGAGAGAGACATGTGAGTTGGAGCAGATTCAGAAGTAATACTCCGGGATGGGGCATACTCACTCCCCGAAGAATGGGAGGCAGCTCTATCAGCTTCCCGTATTATCTTGCGGGTCTTTTTTATATTCTCCCGAGTCTGGGGAGTGAGTTTAACAACCCGCTTCCCTTTTCCCCCTCGGGAGGAGCCACCCCTCCCGGGTTGTTGTTCTTTTCCTCCTCGTTGCTTTACCATGATCTGCAAAGAAAAGTCTAACATTGTTAGTTGAAGCATATTCAGTGAATTGGGTGGTACAGTTGAAGGCATGGGTTAAAAACAGGAATGCAGAATAGAAGGGGCACGGACCGCGCAAAAGAGCCACGCGGACGCGCTGGGTAGCGGGGACCGCATAAAATTGGAGCGCGGACCGCGCTTAAGATGTTCCATAGACACCACTCTCTGAATCTCACCGACGAGGTCCGTACTGTTTTGGACCGCGGCCGCGCTAGACTGGCGCGGACTGCGCAGAAAGGACACGCGGCCGCCTAGGGCAACAACTGAACTGAGGACAGGGATTTTCATTTAAGTCCAATTTATTTGCTCAAATTATGGGTCTTAGTTGTCCCTACTCAGTTACTAATCAAGAAATCATGCCCAATGTTTCACATAAACACACAAAATCTACCCTAACAGGTAAAACTAAGAGAGAAAGAAGAAAATAAGAAGTTATACTAACAGGAAGAAAAATTAAATAAACTAAACTAAACTATGAATGAGATTAGTGAGGAATGTTACCAGGGGTTGTGAAAGATTTAACTACTTGAAGCAAGTTGTTGTTTTGATGCACAGTGAAAAATTGAGAGCTCAGGTAGAAAATTGGCGAAAAGGTTAAAATGAAGCCTAGGGTCTCTATTTATAGAAAACAATGTGGGACCCATTACTTACCCACCAGCGCGGCCGCGCAGAAATGGCCGCGGACCGCGCTGGATTTCCAGCACCCTTAGTTGCCTGAACAACCCACGTGGATCACACTGTTTTGGTGCGCGGCCGCGTGGGAAACTTCAGAGAGTATGCATTTTGGGCTTCTCACGTGCGGACCGCACAAAAATGCCACGCGGACCGCGCAGAAAACTTCAGAGACTCAGCTTCCATTTCACCAGCCTGCGCGGACCGCACTGTTTTGGTGCGGGCCGCGTAGGCAAACTTCAGAGACCTTAAGATTTTTGCTACTTTTGCCCTGCACTGGTCCAATATCAACCCTGCAACATCTCACAAACCATGAGTTGAAAAATCCTAATCTACAACGGAAAAATAAGAAGAAAGAAAAAGACATGGGTTGCCTCCCAAGAAGCGCCTGATTTAACGTCGCGGCACGACGCATTTTACCACAATATCACTTCAAATGAAGGAGTGCCACCACGTAGCTATCATCAATCTTCCCCAAGTAATGTTTCACACGATGCCCATTGACTCGGAAAACTTCACCATTTTTGTTCTTGAGATCAATAGCACCAAATGGGGTTACCCCAACAACTTCAAATGGACCACTCCACCTAGACTTGAGCTTTCCCGGGAATAACCTCAACCGGGAGTTGAATAGAAGAACCATGTCACCCACCTTGAATTCTTTACCCCGAGCATACTTGTCATGGAGGTACTTCATCTTGTCCTTGTACAAAGACGAGCTGGAGTAAGCATGAAATCTAAATTCATCAAGCTCATTCAGTTGCACCACTCGGAGATTTGCTGCAACATCCCATTCCAAGTTCAACTTCCTCAATGCCCACATAGCCTTGTGCTCAAGTTCCACCGGAAGATGGCAAGCTTTACCAAACACTAACCGATACGGGGACATACCAATTGGAGTCTTGTAAGCCGTCCGATAAGCCCAAAGAGCATCATCCAATTTCTTCGACCAATCGATCCTATTAGCATTCACCGTTTTGGACAAAATACTCTTTATCTCCCGATTTGAGACTTCCACTTGTCCACTAGCTTGTGGATGATAGGAGGTGGTCACTTTGTGATTAACTCCATACTTAGCAAGCAATGAGTCGAAAGCCTTGTTGCAAAAATGGGACCCCCCATCACTAATAATGGCCCGAGGAGTACCAAATCTCGTAAAGATACGCTTTTTCAAAAATGTTACAACACTTCGCGCTTCATTGTTGGGTAGAGCCATGGCTTCCACCCATTTTGAAACATAGTCATCCGCCACGAGAATGTAAGTATTACCATAGGAGCTCACGAACGGACCCATGAAATCGATGCCCCAAACATCAAAAAATATCCACCTCAAGAATTGTATTGAGGGGCATCTCATCCTTCTTGGAAATACCGCCGGCTCTTTGACATGCATCACATCTCTTCACCAATTCACTAGCATCCTTGAACAGCGTGGGCCAATAGAAGCCAAAACTCAAAACTTTTGAAGCTGTTCTCACCCCCCCGTGATGACCACCATAGGGAGAAGAGTGACAAGCCTCCAATATGCTCATTTGTTCACTTTCCGGTACACATCTCCTTATCACTTCATCCGTGCAAATTCTAAACAAATACGGATCATCCCAATAGAAATCCAAACTATCCCGCTTGAGTTTCTTCCTTTGGTTGGAAGAGAGCTCACACGGGATGTTACCAGTCACAATGAAGTTGGCGATGTCCGCGAACCATGGCATTTCACACATAGAAACGGAAAGAAGCTGCTCGTCAGGGAACCTATCATTAATCTCAATACCGTCACTTGGTCTCCCGTCTTCCTCTAATCGGGACAAATGGTCTGCAACTTGATTCTCGCTTCCCTTTCTATCCACAATCTCTAAATCAAATTCCTGAAGGAGTAGCACCCACCTCATCAATCTTGCTTTCGAATCCTTCTTAGTCATCAAATACCGGAGGGCTGCATGGTCCGTGTGTATGATCACCTTTGCTCCCATAAGGTAAGGTCGAAATTTCTCCATCGCGAACACAATAGCCAATAGCTCCTTTTCTGTCACTGTGTAGTTTCTCTGGGCCTCATTCATAGTCTTGCTAGCATAATACACAGGATGGAACATTTTGTTGATCCTTTGGCCTAGCACCGCCCCAACCGCTACATCACTCGCATCGCACATAAGTTCAAAAGGCAAATCCCAATTAGGTGCGGTGATTATAGGAGTTGTTGTCAACTTGTGTTTCAATAGCTCAAAAGACTCCATGCACTTCTCATCAAAAATAAACTTGACATCCTTCTCTAACAACTTGCAAAGCGGGTTCACAATTTTTGAAAAATCTTTAATGAATCGCCGGTAGAACCCGGCATGACCAAGAAACTCCTCACCCCTTTGACAGAAGTAGGGGGAGGAGCCTTGAGATAACCTCTATTTTTGCCTNACGTGGCTGTCAAAATTTTTCCCCAAGTAATGCTTCACACGATGCCCATTGACTCGGAAAACTTCACCATTTTTGTTCTTTAGATCAATAGCACCAAATGGGGTCACCCCAACAAATTCAAATGGACCACTCCACCTAGACTTGAGCTTTCCCGGGAATAACCTCAACCGGGAGTTGAATAGAAGAACCATGTCACCCACCTTGAATTCTTTACCCCGAGCATACTTGTCATGAAGGTACTTCATCTTGTCCTTGTACAAAGACGAGCTGGAGTAAGCATGAAATCTAAACTCATCAAGCTCATTCAATTGCTCCACTCGGAGATATGCTGCAACATCCCATTCCAAGTTCAATTTCCTCAAAGCCCACATAGCCTTGTGTTCAAGTTCCACTGGAAGATGGCAAGCTTTACCAAACACCAACCGATACGGAGACATACCAATTGGAGTCTTGTAAGCCGTCCGATAAGCCCAAAGAGCATCATCCAATTTCTAGTATAAATAGAATATTTATACTAGGCTAGAAAAATTGGACAAAAATACCCCTGCGGGGTTGGTGCGGACCGCGCAGAAATGTAGCGCGGTCGCGTAGGGGTCTTGGCCTTCGATCATTCACTTCTGAAGCTGGGGACACGGACCACACAAAGAGGTAGCGCGGCCGCGCAGGCTAATGGGCGCGGACCGCACAACAATGAAGCGCGACCACGCAGACACCAGCGCTGACCGCGTAGAAAAGAGCGCTGACCGCGCGTGGAGACTCCTGAAATGGATGCTCTCTGAATCTCCTAGCGCGGCCGCGCAGCAAATCAGTGCGGTCCGCGCTAGGTCCTCCTGTCCCTACTTCAATGATTTTTGACACTTGAGCAGGTTTCACTCCGTTTCGAGCCGATTTTTGACTTTCGTCATCTTGTCGCTCAAACCTGCAATCAAGCGCACTTTGTAAGCATTCTGGGTCTATTTTATGATAATTCATACATAAGGCATAGGCAAGTATGGGCATAAAACGTGTTAAAATCACAGTTATTAAATGTTTCCCCAAGAATTTTTCGGTGAGTTCTTTCTCTTTTCTCAGTTGTCACAGGTGTTTTTCCAACTCAGGTTCGTAGGGTATCACTTCCTTTGAAGAAGATCGTGTCATATACCAACGAACTTAACTTGTTGCCTGCACATAGAAGAGATCAACCTTGAAGAATAAAATAACATTGATTCCTGAATTAGCACCAAAAACTATTTTTGAACACTATTGATTTCCAATCCCAGGCGACAGTGCTAAAATTCGACGAGCGCTAAACACAACACGAAATTGATGTTCGCTAGCCAAAGATAGTATAGTTTGATTATCGTCTCCACAAGGATTGAATTTAAACAATGTTCAAGCAATTTATAGCTTAACGCTATTCAGGATGATTAACACTTTAGTTGGGATGATTAATAATTAAAATTAACTATAAAAACTAAAGCAATTAACAATTGATCACAGAAAGACAAGAGTTGAGCAACATCGAAATAATCAATGGGAAAAAATGGTCATGACAGGATAGGTGCAAGATAGCTATTTGGGATCTAGCTCTAGTTCAATTCCCTCGAATGCTCTAATGAATCTCACAAATTCACTCGATGATCAGTTCAAACGTGTAGCCAAGACTCCTATCTCGATTAAATCTTAACTCTACGAGGTGAACTAATACAAAGCCCTATGAAAAATATGCAAGAACTCGTTAATGGATTAGTCCTTAGGAAAACGTCTCTCAAATATTCTCCTAACTTGATTTAACCAACAATTCAACAAGCTTTTTCAATTACTTAATAGAATCACTGAATTAAACCAAACAAAATAATGCGAATACAATCACCAAAACATTCCTTTATTGATTAAATAAACGGGTGACTAAAGTTGCATTCAATACAAAGCTCCATAAGCAAATTCATGCAAGAACCAGAGTTTAAATCCACAAATATCAATCGAAACACCATATTCGTCAAACCCTAAGGTAAACTACCCAATAATCATGGAGAAAGTCATCACAAATAAAGTTGAATAATAAAATAAAACATGAATTCAATTCAAACTCGGGTGTTGAGTTAAGGAAAGAATGATGAATCCTTGTGCTTTGAGTCTCCAATGCTCTTCCAATCTTCCGTAGGTCAAAAGTCCTCTAAAAATCATATTTTTGGTGTATTTATACCATGTGGGAACGGGCTCGGGCAAAGCTATCATTTCCAAGCCGAAGTGAAAAAAGTTGGAAGTTATTTTGTACTAGCATCCCGCGCCCCTCGGCGTGCCCTGAGCCGCAATAGTGTATTTTTTCCAGAGTAATTATTTTTTCTCAATTTTTAATATCTAGATTTGGCCCTCGAACATGATCCATGCTTAAATTTTTGGAATTCTACTCAGACTTCAAAGCTCTAATTCATTCATTTTAGCTCTAAACTTTCTTCTCAACGCGAAATCACATCTTACACAACATAACACACGTAATAAGTACAAAATACAAACAATTAGCCTTAAATATAATTAAAGTGTAGTAATTAGAGTGCGAATTATAGTTAAAAATGTTAGTTTCTAGCCTACCAGCAGCTAACAGTCTCAAAATATACTACAACCTATCAAAAATCTCAAAACATGAAACATGACAAATTCCTAAAATGTGATAATTCAAACCTCTTCAGAGCAAATAAGTAATTGTAAAAAGAAGGCAAAATGGCCTCCTGGCCACTTAAACTTGTACCCGATTGTCATGCCGGTAAAGGAACTTTCAAAATTCCCATATGAACACTTAAACTTGAGCATAGGTGAATTAATAAACACCTCCGACCTATGACTCAATGCGCATGCATTACAATTTCACAAACGTGGCAACCCAGTCAGCAATAAACGAATATAAAACATGCCACGTGTTAGGCTAGTAAACCCACTAAGTACCGATATTTTCCATTTATTTTTGCCCTAAAACACTAATTTCATTTTAATTTTTTCCAGTCATCTCTCTCAACCCTCTAACATTTCCACTCGTCTGCTCAAAATGGAGTGAACGTTGTCATAGGATTCCATTAAATCAGCTGAAGGTTGTGTTTATGCCTTTTTCTTTCAAAATCGGTCCCAAAACAAGAATTTGAGACAATCGTGTACCGTCCCTTTCTCCTCCACCAGAAACGTAGAAGTCGTTAAAGGTCTGATTGTTGTCTTTCATGAAATTTTTGGCTGTTTTAGTGTATTTTTATTTGTTATTGAAGTTCGTCATGGTAGAATAATATTTTGTATGAATGCAATGGTTCTTTCGTTATTTAGGGTTTAAAATTAGGACTTTTTGGAATAACATATTAAATTAGGAATTTTGTCGGTTCCATCGCTTATTTGGCATATCGGGATAAAAAATTAGGGCTTTTTATCATATCGAAAAATTTTGTCTCTTAAAGCGATAAAGTTAGGGTTCTTTTCCGGCATTTGCTTGTTCTTTTTCAAACAATATTGTCTCATTCTTTTGAATATTTTACTAATTTGGACTTATCTTATGTTATTTTCATAGGCATAGTGAAGTAGGATGGTTGTTCTTGTGAAATTATAATTTCACCATCAGGGACAACTGGTAGCTGGCCTATTAATGAGGTATAAAAATGGTATAACATGGCCTTCTATTGTAACTGTTGACACTGATGAATTGCATGTTATTCAATTCAACAAATGGGCAAATGATTTGGGGTACTTAGATGTGGACAAATTTGCATGTTGAGTCAATAAAAAAGGATCATTTCGATTTATTTAGTATGATGCTGATGTGTTAGAATTCTGCAAAGACCTTCATGATGGGGATTTTATTGATGTTTATTTATGTCACACTGTTAATATACCATGTGTTGATATTGAATTGGATGAAATGTTAAGTAGTGGTATGGACCCCAGTGATATCCCATATGACCAAACAACTGGCTTTAGTGAAGTGCCACAAGGGCAAATAAGTAGAGCTAATGCTGGGGCAACAAATTCACCTACCAATGATATAAATAGTGGTTATTTCACTGAGGGGAAGGGTAAAAGGAGGGCTGCTGATATATAAGATTCTACTGAGGATGAAGGAGAGTTCTACAACTTTCATCTAGCCACAGATTCCGATTGTGATGAACTTGAGAGTAATTCTGGGAGTCAGGATGGTAAATATGAGGGTGTTTCTGCTGAAGAGGATACAGATGACTCACTTTATGATGCTAATGAGGATGTTGTTGGAGAGACAAGTGATATAGAAGCTGACCTTGTTGCTACTAGACAGACCAAAGTTAATCAGAAGAACTGGAAAGAGATCTAGTGATGTTAATGTAGATGAGATACCTAGTGGCCCTGTAGGTATTGACCCTGGATTTGAAGACATTTACAAGGACAAGACTGCTAAATATGCTGACAAATTGGGAGGGGATGAGCAGTACCTAGATAGTTCAGATCCAGGGAGTGAGGATAGTATTGATAATGATGTAGATGCAGATGCAGATGATGAGGTGCATAACCTTCCTCCAAGAAGATACAGTAGAAAGGTCTACTTTGACCCTAATTGTAATAAAATTGTTTTCCAACTGGGAATGGTCTTTGAAAATGTTAAAGAATTTAGATCTTCTTTACAAGACTATGCTGTACAGAGGAGAGTTCAATTAAAGTTGAGACCAAATGAGAGGAATAGGGTCAGGGCAAGATGTTTGAACACTAGTAAATGTAGATGGCATATTTTAGGCAGTTTACAGGGGCACACACAGAACTTCATTGTTAACACATACCACCATATCCATTCATGCTTCCCAGTCAAAAGGAACAAGATTGCTAACACAGCTTGGATAGTTAAACATTACAAAGATAAGATCATTAGTCAGCCTGACATAAAGCTCAAGAAGTTGCAAGAGTTGATAAGGATTAAGTATGGTGTGTAAGTAGGAAAGACAATATGTGCCAGGGCTAGATAGAAGGTAATGGGTAAGTATTTAAGTGATTACAAAATGGAGTTTGCTAGATTTATGATTATGCTGACATGATAAGAACAAATACCCAGGCAGCACTGTTGTGGTGAGGACTTCAAAAGAAATAGAACTTGGTAAAGAGGTCTTTGTGGGGATATACATTTGTTTACATGCTTTGATAACAGGTTAGTTAGAAGGGTGTAGAAGAGTAATTGGATTTTATGGTGCATTTATGAAGGGAGTGTGTAAAGGTGAGCTATTGTCATGCATTGCTAAGGATGGTAATAACCAGATGTACCCTGTTGCTTGGGCAGTGGTTGAGAAAGAGACCAAGAACAGTTGGTCCTGATTTTTAGGTGTCTAATGGAGGACTTGAAACTGATAGAATCTGAAGGTGAAGGACTAACAATTATATCTGATATGCAGAAGGTATGTGTATTGTTTTAATCTCATTTTATACTTTAATATTTAAGATTTCATTGCAGCAACTCTAAGTGTATTTTTGTTGTTCAAGTGACTTGTTCAAGCTATATCTGAATTGATGCCAAATTTGGAGCACAGAATGTGTGCAAGGCACATATGGAGCAACTGGAAGAAAATCTGGGATGGTAAGGAAATATGGAAGAAGTTTTGGGGTTGTGCAAGAGCTTCATTCGAAGCATTTCTGAAGGTTAAACTAGATGAGTTGGCAGAATTGGGTGGCAATAAGATAATAGAAGACTTGCTTAGATATCCCAAACAGTCATGTGCAGGGCCTTTTTAAAGACTGTAGTAAGTGTGATGTTGTGGAGAACTACATGTATGAGACCTTCAACAGTTAGATACTTACTTCTAGGCACAAGTCAATCATAACCATGCTGGAAGAGATCAGAGTGAAGGTAATGGAGAGAATGACTAATATGAGAGAATTTGCTACAAAATGGATTTCTGATATATTTCCTATGGCACTGGGGTACATTGAAGAGCAATCTATTAGAGCCACCAAGCATGAATATAAATGGAATGGGGACACTGGATTTGCGATCCAAGATGGAATTTACAAACACATAGTTGATTTTGTAGCAGATGTAGAATGTGGCAGCTGAAAGGCATACCCTGCTCCGATACACTTTGTGCAATTTTTCTTAAAAGGTATGACACTGCTGACTATGTTGAGCATTGGTATAACAAGGAAACATACTTCAAGGCATTCAGTTGTTACATACAACCTATGACCAACATGGAGATGTGGCCTCCAACTCAAAACCCCAAAGTTGAGCCTCCTGTAATTACTAAGATGCCTGGTAGACCTAAGAAACATAGAAGAAAGGCTCAAGATGACCTACAAAGAAATTTGGTAAGAGATCAAGAAAGGGGACACCAATGACCTGTTCTCATTGCAAGACAGCAGGGCATAACAAGAAAGGCTGTGCAATCCTGGTAAGAATCAAATACTTCTTATGCTTTAAGTGTTTTTTAGTCTTTTAATATTGTTTTATATTCTGGGTGTTTTAGAAAGGGCAAAGTTCAAGTGCTGGTGCTGGGAGTAGTACAGCAAATGCCCAGGCTACAACATCTACATCAGGAGGTCATTCTGGTACGACTGCTGGTGGTGGATCTACAGCACAACAATCTGCTACTATTACAACAGCAAGATCTGCAACACAAAGAAATTCTGGAACTACTACTGATGATGGATCAGGAACACAACAATCGGAAACTACAAAAGAAAGATCAAGGACTCCTCAACAAATTCTTAGAACTTTAGGTGGAAGGCCTAGGCCTAGACTACTGGATTTGGAATACTATTTGGTGAATCAGGGACAGTCATAGAGAGGGTAAGTATGTGAAATTCTGCCCAATTGTTGTGTCTAATTACTATACTAAGTTCTAAAATTATATTTCTATTTGAATGTAGGGAGGGACAGAGTCACACATGATCCTAGGCAATTAATTGATACTAGCCAGACCAATATTGATCTTGGATATAGAGCACCTGGACTAAGGTGGAAAGGAACAAATGCAGTAACACAAATACAGCTTCAACAACAGGCTAGAATGAGACAAACTCAGGCAACCCTAAGCCAATCTGAAGCTCCTGCTTCAACTCAGCCAAACCTGAGCCAATCTCAGTCCAACTTCAACCTGTCTCAACCATAATGATTTGAAGAAATATTTCTTTTTGTGAAAGTTTAAGTCTGTTAGTATCAGAGCTTATTTATAGGTTATTTTGTGGAAGATTTGATCTGAAATAATCAGAACTTCGTTAATGTTGTTTTTGTTTGGTTTTAGACACATTAGTAAACTGGTTTCTGCTAGTGTGCATATTTGATGGCCTATTATTGACAATCAAAATGGTTGTTTTGAACTTGTCTAATTGTTCAGATGTTAATGCCAAGCATAACTTTTCATTGCAGCAAAATACTTCATACACTTGACATTGTCATTGTTTGTTAAGATTAAACATACAATACAAAGATCCTAAGCTAAGAATAACACTACAAAGAGCAGTGCAGCAATAACAAACACAAGTACATATTGTTTTCCCATGTTCCTTCACTGCTCATTGAAGCGAATTCTTGATAGCAGTCCCGAAATTACTTGTTTGAAATGATCTGGAAGAGGTGGGTCAACCCACCTGAAAAAATTACAGCAACTAGTTGTACCATAATTTGAGCATCCTAAGAACCTTCTACCCGGATTGGTGGGCTTCCAGGTTATACACACAACAACGTCAACTCCACAACGACAAACTACACGACTTCCCATTACATCTTGGCCTGAAGAATAAAATATCGACTTAGAGAAGAAAAAAAATACTTGAATCTGTAAAAAAAGTTGAAGAGAAGAAGTGTTGCAGAGCTTGTTAGGCGTCAATAATGGAGGTTCTTAAACATTGAGGAAGAAGAAGCCCTCTAAATAGATGGGCCCTTGTGTTTTATTACCGTTGGGCAGTGAAAAAATATCAATCACGCTCCTGCCAGGCGTGTCTTACACGCACAACAGCTGACTAGGAATAACTGATGCCACGTAGATTGAGTCATAGGTCGGAGCTATTTATTAGTTCACCTATGCTCAAGTTTAAGTGTTCATATGGGAATTTTGAAAGCTCCTTTACCGGCATGACAATCGGGTACAAGTTTAAGTGGCCAAGAGGTCATTTTGCCTAAAAAGAATTTTAATAAACATTGGCACTTACTTATATATTGAAATAAGATTTGAACGATTTAGATCAATTGATGAAAAACTAACACTAATCAGAGGCCAGTTAATTTTCTAGATTAATTTAAATCATTTAAACAAGGTCGATGTCTAATAACCATTGCGGTCAAAGATGTTCCACGTCCAAAAATTAGACCTATGCACGGTCGATAATCTTCAAAGAGAATTTCTGCAAGCTGGAGCCTGCAAGTAAAGATGAACTAGTAAAAGTGATGGTTGTAAAAGAGATACGTGTCACATAGCAACTAGGGAGCGTTGAGAGCACATTAATGTCAATATTTAATAAGCCACTACAAAAGACTTCTATATAGTGCAGTTCTGTCGAAGCAGAAGCAACGCCTCAAAAGGGCACAGGAAAACAGGTTGGGTAAAGCTAGTGAGTACTTTAGTTTAAACTCGTCATTAAACATCACAAAAACATGGCTTCCAAACCAGGCATTCTAACAGAATGGCCATGGACATGGCTTGGGAACTTCAAGGTATATACATACTCATCTTCCTTCTCATGGCTTCTCTTGAATTTTCCAGCTGATTTATTCTCCCTTTATCGTCCAAATATCTATGTATAATAAACTATAGAGGCGGCACTGCAGCAAGTGAAGGATGGTGTGGTCAGTTGAACACCTTTAGTAGGAAAATAAGACCGTGTATATAGGCCAAACTCTACTTTTGTATATAGGTCAAATTTTTGAACACTTGAGCATTCTTAATGAAATTCGTAATTTCGCCAATGCTAAATTATACCGTAAAACATGTATGGTTAAGTAGATGGATTTTAAGAAACTATCTTCTTATTTTCTCTCCCTGTTGCTAGAAAACCTATTCCTTGAATATATCCAATAAGCAAGACAAATATGATGCAATCATGCATATTGTACAGTGTACATTTGAGTCCGTGATTTTTTCTCGTTGATTTTTTCTCTGTTGTGCGGTAGTTAATGTTAACTTATCACCATGTATTGTCTTCTTTTGTCTGTAGAAATAATTTCAACAAACAAATGGGCGTTCAATTATGAAGTTATTAATTATTGACATGGGGCTTTATTTTGTTTGAATGTAGTACGTGGTTTTGGCACCATATGTGACTCACAGCTTACACTCATTCTTCATGAGCGAAGATGAAAGCAAGAGGGATATGACATACTTAATTATATTCCCATTTCTACTCTCCCGAATGCTTCACAACCAGATATGGATATCCTTATCTCGCTACAGAACTGCCAAGGGTGATAACCGAATTGTTGACAAGACCATTGAATTTGATCAAGTTGACAGAGAAAGAAACTGGTATGTATCTTTTCTAACAGCCAGTTTAGTCAAACTTTTATAAAACAAAACTGTCTTTTGTTTTTTTTTTTTTCCTTCCCCTAAAAAAGTGTTTATTTTGGAGAGTTAAAAGTGTCTGGCCAATTTTGCAGGAAAAAATATACTATGTGCAGTAACAAATATTTTTTTCTTGTATGCAATGAGAGCTACATTTAGAGTAATTAAAAAAAAAAAAAAAAGAACAACTCCTGCATCTTGATGCCTGTAATGCTTTTTTTTCCCCCTATTAATAATGCCCTAATAAAGTGCTTTTGTGCCAACCCCTCCCCACCCCCCCCCCCCCCCGCAAAACTCACAATTTCATACACTAAATCTTGACAAACCTTAATCTTTTATCTATAATAGGCTAATCTGGTGGGAAAATTTAAGAGCGTTATTCAGTCAGAAACATGCCTCTATCAGTCTATCTGAGATATTTTTATTGAGTAAATGCAAATAGGCAAAAAGAGCGAATCTTGGAGATTAAGGAGTACAGTGTACATAATAACAATAGCACCAAGCTTGGCGATGTGGGGGCATACATCTAAGTTAGGTTTCTGAAAAAGACACTTATCTGTCCTTGCATGGGAGTACTGAGCGGTCATTCATTAAGATTTAAGAAGCTCCTCACGCGGCGCATAATTAAATGAAATAATTACGAGAAAATACACATGACTTCACCCCATAACAAAAAAATGGCCTATGTTTTTAAGTTTTACCCGACCTAACCCATATTGTACATATTTTAAAAGCACTAGTAAATTCAAAATCTGTGTTCTTACAATCAATGCTTCTAAAAGCTATGGAGTTAAATTTGTGTTCTCACAACCATTACTTTCACTCTCTCTTCTTCTCACATCTTCTACATATGCTTCAAGGGCCCGTATATTTTCTATTTCTCCTCTTGTATCACCTGGTTGCAATGTAAGAAAATTGAAGAGTAGAAGTCCATCATTGAAGACCATTCAAAGCTTTGCTTTCGAAAATGAGTTTTTTGAGTTTGTTAGTTGTTTCGATTGGGTGTTGTTCCAATTGAATGAAAATATCAAAAGGAATTCAAAATTTAAATTTGAAGTGATTTGGAGTAGATTTGAGCAAGATTTGTATTAAATTTCAGAAAAGACGCAAGGAAGAAGACGAAGTCAGTTTTTTGTATAATTATGTATAATCTTGTATAATAGTGTATATGAGTGTATAAACACATCTTATACACTATTATAGACTTTTATACACCTTTATACAAACGTCTGTAGACGAACTTCTTCCACGATTTTCAGTTGCAATTCTTGTTCAAAACCAGTCCAAATCTCCATTAAATGACTTCAAATTTTATATACAACCTCCTTATACTAATTCTAACATGTCTTAATGACACCCACTCCAAATTTCTCACAAAATCAAATTCGAAATTTAAGCTTGTTAAAAATTTAATTTTTACCACCCAAATGGATTTAGTTTGTTGAACTAATATTTGAGTCACGGTTACTGATTCGAAAATTAACTTAAAAGCTTGAGGAATCTTTTTTTAAAATTAAATAATAAATTTGAGAACCTTTTGGAGATGGATGTTGAATCTTAGCCTATTATTTTTGGGCTAGTTGGTTGTAAATTAAAATATGAGCTATAAAATTGAAAAGTAGGGAGCCCAGTTGTTCTAATGTGAAAATTTTCCTGGTTAAATCCCTTGTAGCTTATAAGACCCAACTTTGTGTCCGTACAATTATTTGTCTTAGGGTGTGTTTGGTACGAAGGATAATATTTTTTGAAAATTATTTTCATATTTGGCTAGCTTAAAAATTTTTTTAATGAGCTCATTTTCCTTCAATTGGCGGAATTTAGAAAAAACTATTTTTCAAAACTCTTTTTCACCCTTCCCTGCCTTATTCCCCAACCGATTAATTTAACCCCCACCCACCATCTCACCTCCCCCCCCCCACCTAATCACCAACCCCGCCACAACCACCCAACCCGGCCCTACCAACCCACCCCCAAACTCCCCCACCCAACTCCCTACCCCCTCTAGAGGCGGACCCAAGATTCAAGCATGACGGGGGCACCACTGTATATGTTAATCACCAGTGATAAAATTCGGCGTGCAACTCTTTGAAACTTAATAATTATGATGACTTTTCATCCAAGTATTAACAAAAAGAAGTTCTAAAGAAAAAGAAAACACTAAAAAGGGAGAGAGAGAGAGAGAGAGAGAGAGAGAGAGAGAGAGAGAGAGAGAGAGAGAGAGAGAGAGAGAGAGAGAGTTCTTCGCAAAAGGGCGTTCAAACTTAAAATTATCGAAGACTTACTAAAGAAATTAAGATTAAGAATATGTTAATACTAAAAGAATTGAAGAAGAGTCTCAAACTATTAGTTTCCATTGCCAATTCAGAGTGATTGTTAAAGAAGATTGTGGCAGAAGATTTGTATTTTTCTATTTGTGGAGCGATAAGTTGCAATTTGAGGCTTTCAATTTTAAGGAAGGAATTTGCAAAAAAGAATAAAATTAATTAAGTGACTATTTTGTATTAGTACTAAACTATAATTGAATTTTTTTTTTAAAAAGATAAAAGTAAAAAATAAAGTAACTTGCTATTAAATAAAAATGACATTGTATTCAAAGAACTAAAATAAAAAAGAGGAGAAAAGACTAAGAAAGCTTCGGGTGGTTTCGAACCCGCGTCACCACAGCATAGGAGAGATTTAAGTGTCCAAAGCAATCACTTCTTCCATCCGTCACTTGTGGTTGGGGGCACCATTAAAATATTTAAGGGGTTCCATATATAAGTACAGATATATATTATATGTATATACAGAATTTTTGCCGAGGCTAACGGGGTCACGTGACCCCTCAACCACCAACGCAGGTCCGCCCATGCCCCACTCCCTTCCGCCCCAACCAATAATATTTGTCTAACTTATTTTCCACGCACTAATCAAACACTAAAAAATATTTTTAGAAAACAAAATTTCATCAACTAAACATGAGAAAATAAAACTACTAATTTTTCAGAAAAATATCGAAAAACCAAACACACCCTCAAAGTACAGATATTGTCATAAAGCTAAAGATGTAATCTTTGATATATTATTCTCTCTCTTTCATGGTTTCTCTCATAATATTACAAGCTTTCTCTTCCAAGAGTTGAAAAAATTGCACTATGTAAGGGCATGCCGCATTTGTAAGAGGAAATTACAGTAAAATACAAATTAGGATGTATCTCTGTCACATTTTATGTCATATTACAATTGATGATATGATTTTATAACCACAAAAATATTTATGACATGTTTAGGCTACAAGATTCAAAATTAATTTTTTTTAAACTCTGTATCTAGTCAAACAACTTTGAATAAATTAGAATGGAGTGATAATATATAACATTAAATTAGTTTATATTAACTGTGTTTATATTTGCAGGGATGATCAGATCATACTTAACGGACTGTTGTTCTACTATGGATACACGAAGCTGGAACAGGCTCATCACATGCCTATTTGGAGGACAGATGGGATCATTATGACAGCTTTGCTCCATACTGGTCCTGTTGAATTTCTCTACTATTGGCTTCACAGAGCTTTACACCACCATTTCCTCTACTCTCGATATCATTCTCATCACCATTCCTCCATTGTGACTGAACCCATTACTTGTAAGTCATCTCAATTTCACATTTGATTAAATTTCAAGAGCATTTGACACACTTTTCTTTTTTAATCTGGTTAAATGTTAATATATTTAGAAAATCTCTAACTTGAAACTTTTCAGGTTATCCTAATATAATGACACACTTTTATGGTGATAGAAATATCATGACATGCTTAGGACGGACCAGAAACGTTTTGAATATTTTTTCGTATGTATCAAAAGATATATTTTCTTCTTTAAATTTTACATCCGGTATCGTAATACAAAATTTTAAAGGGTTGATTCAGTTACGGAATTTTTTAAAAATATTACTCCCTCTGTTTCAATTTATGTGAACCTGTTTGGTTGGGCACGGAGGTTAAGAAAAAATGAAAATTTTTTAATTTATGGTCCTAAGCAAATCAAAAGGTGGTCCAGAGTATTTGTGTGGTTATAAAAGTTTCTCATTAAGGGTAAAATTGGAAGTTTAAGATAAATTGTTTCCAAATTTAAAAATGTGTTATTTTTTTGAAACAGACTAAAAAGGAAATAAGTTCACGTCAACCGTAATGGGAGGTACTAGGCGAAGTAGGACAGAGACGTTGGGACATTAACTATAGAATTGAAGGCCTATCTTTCTAGCACCTTCTCTTCCAAATTTCAAATTTCCAAGCTGGCACGATATGAACCCGATCATATTAATCCTTCTATCAAAACAAACCCTGCCTGATTCAACCACATTGGTACAGAAAAGAAGCATGGCCCTCGGTAAATTGATGGAAAATTGTACCTTCCTCTTAAATAGTTTCAACTGCATATCAATCAGGAAAACGACAGTCCAATATAATTCATAAGGGGCCGTTTGGTTGGAAAATAAGTTATCTTATGATTAATTATTCCGGGATTAGTTATCTCACCCTCCCATAGGGATAAAAATAATACTACAATCCCGGGATAATTAATTCTGGAATTAGTTATACCATGATTTTATCCCAACCAAACATGGGATAAGCTCATCTCAAATTTAATCTCGGAATTGATTATTCTTTATCTCTCGTACCAAAGGAGCCCTAATTGTTTTGGCAGTCTACCTTTGTAGTGGGATTTTAATTCTAACACAATTTTTCTCGCGCATTAAAATTCTGTCCCATTTATGGAGGACTGCACGTTATGAAGGTCCCCAAAGATGCACCTAACAATAAACAAGAACCTGAGAGCAACAAAGAACTGCTAAGTTAAATTCCATCTGATTACAAAAATAAATAAATAAATGCAATAGTGTATATAAAAGAAATGAAAGAGCAATATAGTTGGCTATTTGTGACTGTTTAAATTAGTCTACATATATAGGTAGTGAGGAAACTTAAAGTTCTTAACTTTGAAAATAAATGGAGTAGCTAATAGCTCATGTTTTTTTAAGAATAACTAATTTAAATAGCCGTTCATCTGACCGCTTAGACTAAAAATAGGCAACATATACGTATAATATTTGTATACCCACATATAATATGTATATCGTGTTTAATCTATGTGTACCACCTAGAAAAAAAATAAAAAGTGAATGTGGCTGATTATTTCTATAAAGATCCCCTAAGAACATATAGACAAAAGTGCAATTATTATGTTAGATGTTTAATTTAATCTATATTTTCTATGCCACTTTCCACCATAATAACAATGGGGAAAAAAAAAAGCCATGTATTAATGCCATATAAAGTTATTTCTGTATTTTGGCAGCTGTGATTCATCCATTTGCAGAGCATATATCATATTTCTTGCTATTTGCCATACCACTTCTCACAACTGTGCTAACTGGGACTGCTTCAATAGTTTCATTTGGTGGATATATTACTTATATTGATTTTATGAACAACATGGGCCATTGCAATTTTGAGATAATTCCAAAATGGATGTTCTCCAGCTTTCCCCCTCTCAAATACTTGATGTATACACCCTCGTAAGTCTCTTATTCCTTTACTTATATGTTTGTCTTATCTTTTATATATATCTTCATTTGGTGCATCAATATATTCTCCTTTATTTGTCGAACTTATGTATTCACGTAGCTAGCAATGTTTCTTTGGAAATTTAGGAAGATCTTAAGCTTTAAAACAATGTAAGAGATAGCAAGTCAAATGTAGCCCTTATGAGTTTGTAAAATCATTATTATAGTCTGAGAAAGTAGTAAATATATCAAAGTAGATTTTTGAATTAATCATTACTCGACGAAAGTCGAACTTTATTAAAATAAAAATAATTTATATCTCCATAAAGAATTGAATCACATAAGAAAAAATTTATTTTACTTGTCTATTGTGTGAAGCTCTGTATTGTCTCACAACAAAGTGGACCCAACTCTTACACATTTGGGTCCACAAAACCTTATGTTCACTTTATTCTGAGACAAAACAAAGCCTCACACGCATGTAATAAAGTTGGCTTTGGGATTTCTCAAAATTTTTATTTTTCAAAACGTATTCAGCTAACTGAGTTATTTTATTGCACAGGTACCATTCACTCCATCACACTCAATTTAGAACAAACTACTCGCTTTTCATGCCAATGTACGATTACATCTACGATACGCTGGACAAATCTTCAGACACATTATACGAAAAATCACTCGAAAGGCAAGGCAAATCGCCGGATGTGGTGCACCTAACACACCTAACAACCCCAGAATCCATTTACCATCTCAGGCTAGGATTTGCTTCTTTTGCCTCAGAACCTTACACATCTAAGTGGTATTTTTGGTTAATGTGGCCTGTTACATTGTGGTCTATGATGGTTACTTGGATTTATGGTCACACATTTACTGTTGAGAGAAATGTGTTCAAGAGTCTGAATTTGCAAACTTGGGCGATCCCAAAATATCGCATACAAGTAATTAAGTATTTATACTAATTTTTATCGACATTTTCACTATTCAAGTATTTATTTATTTTTGGCCTATTTCTTGATTTGGTTCCAGTATTTTATGCAATGGCAAAGAGAGACGATTAACAACTTGATTGAGGAAGCTATCATGGAAGCAGACCGAGAAGGCATAAAAGTATTGAGCCTTGGACTCTTAAATCAGGCGAGTAACATACTCCATTTTTTCTTCAATTTATGTGGCAATATCACTCTTTTTGAGAGTCAATCAGGTTCTTTTTTACCATGCCTTTGGAAAATATTTTATTAATAATTTAAATTATTAACTATTATGGTTTATAGTACTATTTTTGTAATTTCTAAATAAATTTATATCCGAATTCTCACAAAAGATAGAGTACTTTTACCCTCCCACAACGAACCTAATTACCATGTAGGAAGGGAGGAAGTATTAAGGCCCCGTTTGATCATAGATTTTGTCAAGTTTTTTTCAAATTTATTTTGGCAAAATCTGTTTGTTTATAAATTTTATCCAAATTTCGGCAGATTTTGAAAACAAAATCCGCAAATCCTAAAACTAGCTCTACACCTGTTTTTGGCCCAAAATATTACCTTTAAATTTTTTAACAATTTCAAAAATTACCCCAAATTTTTATATTTTATAAAAAAGCGCACCACCTATTATGACCCAACTAATCCACCAGCTGGTTACTATCATTTTTGTTTTTTGGACTGATGGATCTTGTAATATTATTACAATTTGGGAATCTATGGTCAAACGCTAGCTATGATTCAAATAATGCCTATTTGTGCTTTTTACTTTGAGAAATTTAATTTCTATGTGATAGTCAACTCTCATGCCTTTATACATGAAATTTTACAGGAGGAGCAACTGAATAATAATGGTGAGCTTTACATAAGAAGGCATCCTGAGCTCAAAGTGAAGGTGGTTGATGGAAGTAGCCTAGCTGTTGCTGTGGTCCTAAACTCTATTCCAAAAGGAACCACACAAGTGGTCCTTGGAGGCCATTTGTCTAAAGTTGCAAATGCCATTGCCCTTGCCTTATGCCAAGGGGGAGTCAAGGTCTCTTTAATTGTAACAATCAAACAGTTAATTTGCTCACATACTGCCCTCTTTCTCATTTATTCTGATTGTGATAGGTCGTGACATTGCGAGAAGAAGAGTACAAGAAACTCAAATCAAGTCTTACCCCTGAAGTCGCAACTAATTTGGTTCCCTCAAAAACATATGCTTCAAAGGTACAAATTAATGACGAAAAACAATGAATAAGATTGTTAATCTTGATTATTTATTACTCCCTTGTTCCATGATCCCTTTCAAAATTTGGCAACAATTTAGCTTAAACTTACAATTTTACCCTTAATGAGAAGTTTTTATAACCACACAAATACTCTGGCCCCTTTTTGCCTTTTTTAGGACCACAAATTCCAAAAGTCTTCATTTTTCTTAAACCCCGTATCCAGTCAAACAGGTTCACTTAAATTGGCACGGAGGCACGGAGGGAGTAATGAGTTTAAGTTATCGTTGGTCTAAGAATTTTTTACACCAGTAAATCACTTTTATGTGTTATAGCATAGCAGGTAGCTTGTTTTATTTTCAAGATTATAGATCTCATATTTTAAGAAAGCTCACCTATAGATATTAATTGGATTACTTGATAGTATTGTAAAAATTCTTTACACCAACAATGTATATGACTTAAACTCTTTATTAAAAACAAACCCTCTTTACTGTACTTAATAAAGCATTGGATTGCAGATATGGCTAGTAGGGGATGGATTGAGTGAAGATGAACAATTGAAAGCACCAAAAGGAACATTATTCATTCCCTTTTCACAATTCCCACCAAGGAAAGCTCGCAAAGATTGCCTCTACTTTCACACACCAGCCATGATCACTCCAAAACACTTTGAAAACGTGGACTCCTGTGAGGTAATAATATACTAAATTCCCTTTGTTTTTTCTTCTTTTTTCAATATCACTAAAAAATTCAATCTTTTCTTTTAATAAAACAATAGAATTGGCTTCCAAGAAGAGTGATGAGCGCGTGGAGAGTAGCTGGAATATTGCACGCACTGGAAGGCTGGAATGAGCATGAGTGTGGGAACATGATGTTTGATATTGAGAGAGTCTGGAAAGCAAGTCTTGATCACGGTTTTAGCCCATTGACTACGGCTTCTGCTTCTGAATCCAAGGCTTGAGTTAGACATTTATGTTGTAGTTACTAGCTTGAGTGTGGTGGCATATGAGTTTATAATTAAAATGCATACTATATAAAGTATCAACTTGATGTCAAATCTTGTTGTTCCTATTATGTAAGACCTTTTTCAGTGTTTTTTCCTTTTTTTGAAATTGTTAATTTCGTTCTCTGGATGTAGGACTATATTACGTGATCTATGACATATATAAGATCAAGCTTTTTAAGAAATATAAACAAATGAGTGGTTGATGAAATATTTCTGAGTACAAAGCCATTCACTACAAAGAAAAAGGACAGATTCTGCCGCTAAACAAGTTTAATGACGAATTATAAAAATAAATCCTGTTAGCTACGCGTTATAGAGAAATTTTACAATGTGTGAGACTTGCCACATTATACTTGAGTGAGGCTATTTATCGTTTGACACATGGAGCCATGGACCCCCACCCTTCATCATCATTCTCTCCCTCATTCTTGACCGACATTCTCACTCCCGGATTCATCTTCTCAATTTTCTTTATTCTTCTCCACCTCTCCTCAGCACAAACAATTGATTATTTTCAACTATACCAAAATTGTAAGGTAAATTGATGAAGATTAAATTAACATTTTTTTCCAAACTTTGCACACACTTGGAGCAAGGGCAAATCTCAAGCAATTTTCTTTTTCTGTTTTACTCATTTTTGGCATGTGTACATCTATGGCTGTGCAGCTTTATAAATTTTGAACGAATATATTGTTTAGGCATCTTTCTTCAAATTATAAGCAAAATAGTCGAAGATTACTCTCTTTCTTTAGAAAGTAGAATTACAACCATCTGCCCCTTCTTCATGAATTTCTCTATCCCTTTTGAATGCAAGGGTTGAGACTAAAAATACGGGTAAAAGCAATTTCACTATTCAAATGTCTTTCTCATCCGCTTATTCTTCGAATTGAGCTTTTTTGGCATTTGCTCATTGATTAAGCTAATTAACTTTAATTTTGTGAGAGCTTCTTGCTTCAAAATTCATCTTTTTGTTGTTATCCTGGGTCTTGTGTTTCTGACATGTGATTGAAATATTTAATAAATTCAAACCTCTTTTATTGGGTACAAAGTTCAGTGGGAAAGAAGAGCTAACCGAATGGATTTGTAAAAAAATAATAATTATAGAATTTATAACAAGAGAAGAGGATATATAGGGGGTGAAGTCCGTGGGGAGGAGAATGAATTAGAAAAAAAAAATGAAGAATGACCGGAAAGTGAGAGTAGGTGAATTGTGACTGAGAAGTGATGATGAAGGGTGGGGTCCATGGCTTCATGTGTCAAACGATAAATAGCCTCACTCAAGTATGATGTGGCAAGTCTCACACATTGTAAAATTTCTCCGCGTTATATACCGATATGCTAATTCCTAATTTTTAGTGATTGGATATACTAATTGTTTAACCAAAAAATAGAATTTCGGTTAAAACTAGAAATTAAGAGAAAAAATCGGGTTACTGATAATCAGGAGACGAAAAGAATAAGGAATTTTTGAGAATAATAAGGCGGTAAATAAGTTTGTATTTCAATGTAATCTCAATGATATTTCGTGTCCTTACAAATACTGAGATCTCCTCCTTTTATAGTTGATTTTTCTAGGAAAAGGTATAATGTCTCAGTCTTAAAGAGGCAATTATGAGCATTAAATGACACTAAATGAAACGTTACACAATCATTCCTATTCAATGCTGATTCGCTAACGTATTTGACATTTAATACTGAATTTAGACTCCTTTATGCCATCAGATTCATATCTTCAATTCCTTCTGACCTCCTGGCTTTAATTAAGTTAAATGGATACGAGACTCGTATCATTTAAATAGCATCTCGTGCCTATTTAACTCTCTTCTCTTCGTATCTGATATCGCCCGTGCCTCTCAATTGATCATCATGTTTTGACCATTTGACCAGTCCACGTGTCATATCACGTCACCTTCAATATAAATTCAGTTTTTTCCCAATACACTAATATATTATCTTTTTAACTTAGAGTGGAATAGGGGAAGAGAATTGTATTGTTGGGTAGGTGTAGGAAGGGAATTTTATAAAGATTATGCAGGAAAATAGTGTTGTTCTATTGAAAGCTTTATTCAAGAGAGAAGGCAAAGGTTCAAAATCTTTTATTTTAATGTTCTAATTTATGTGGTATACTTTCTCTTTTAGTTTGTTCCAAAAAAAAAATATCAGATTTTTATTTTTAAAAATATTTTAACTTTACAATTATCATTTTATCGCTAATAAGATAATTTACAATCGCACAATTATATAAGACTTATTTGAGAGACCACAAGAATAGTGATACATAAAATTGGGACAGTAGAAATACTAAGAGGGTGTTTGGCTAAGCTTATAAGCTGGTCAAACTGGCTTATAAGCACTTTTTGGCTTATCTACGCGTTTGGTAAAATTAAAAGTGTTTATAAGTTAAGTGCTTATAAGCCAAAAATAAGCCAAAAACCATAAGTTGGTCTCCCCCAACTTATCAAATTTCAGCTTATAAGCACTTTAAGTTTGACCAAAATATTTACTATTCTATCCCTAAAATACTTATTTTTAAAACAAAACTCTTCGTATACCCAGTTCTTCAGCTGCATATTATTTATTTCAGCACTTTTATCCAAACACGTAACTGCTTATTTTTTAAATCAGTTTCAGCACTTAAAAGTGTTTATCAGCACCTAATGCTTGTCAGCTACTCTAAATCAGCTAAGCCAAACGGGCTCTAAATTGTGATCATCCTTTAACGCATATCCTTATCCTGACTATCCTTCCTTATAGCCTTAAATAATGACTAGGAGGACAAATAAGCAAATTATGCTTTATTTAAAAGAAAAAAAATTGAGATTGATCGTTGCGGTCAAACTCACACTCAAGTATACAATGTCTTCAAATAATAAAGTGATAAGTAGAGTATCGTTCACGAGGACTTGTTATCAATTATTAATTTAATTTGACTATCCTAATTATCTAGACAAGGATTAAACCCAAAAGTATTTGATTCTAAACTAATTAAAATAAAAGAAAAATAACTAATGGACTCTAAATAAAGAAAGACCAAATTTTTATGTTATCAATGTGATAAAAACGATCTAGGTACAATCCTATTATATTCTTCACTTGAATTGACTAATTAATTTATCTGGTTTATTGGTTGACATGGTTAATTTTGCTCATAAGAATCTGTAGAGCTCTTACTCGTCTATTCAAGGTAATCTAACGCCTATATGCCCATGGAGCTAGAATCAACAAGAATACATTCATAATTCCCGTATAGTAACCAAGAATCACAATTAGTATATGTCTATCCTAATCGCGAATCTATTCTCCAATGTCCAGATTGAAGAACATACTCTACTCAATCCTATGTGGAACCTAGAATTTCCACCTGTGAGTTCAACTCTAAATTTGTAGATAGTATATTCAATTGGTTATCAAACAATCAAATAATTAAGCGCATGATTGAATAAATAAACCAATACGATAAATCAAGAAGCCAACATTAATATCCAAATAAAAATAATAATGAAAGAACCACAACTCTAGAACGTGAAGTTTAGCTCCATATAGACATGATAGCCAAGCGACAAATTACCCAAAGAAACATTGAAAATTATTAAATTTTATGGAAGAAAGATGAAATCCGATGAACACCGGCCTCCACGGTGAGTGTAAGAAGAAGTCTAGACGAAATAACTAAGTCCAAACAAAATTGGTAGAAGTTGGCCTCGGACAGAACCGTCGGCGCCTCGCGACACTAAATGCGGAGGAAGTGTCCCGCGTCGCACCTGCTGCCTCAAGTCGTTGCTTTCTAGGTTTTGCTTCATCTCGTTGCTTTGTGTGTTTTCAACCAAACTTTGATGCCTTCCATAATTCAAATGTCAACTTGTCTCTTCTAATTACGTTCTATATTGCTGCTACATGCAGTTGGACTCAACATTATTTAAGTCTTGTAATGATCTCCAATCGTATTTGAGAATAGAGAGTTCCACCTTTAATTCTTTTACTCAAGACTCCAATGCTTCACATTTGGATTATGTTGCCAGGCATAACTAACTTTTACTTCTTCATTTTGCTCCAAATTTCATCTCTAATGTACCTATATAATCCATTAACATCAAAATAAGTGTATGATTTAATAATCAAGATAAGTTGGGCATCTTCTATATCAAATATAATCAAAAGGCAGTAAAAATGCGAATAAATTAATATTAAAAAATATAAAAATTCCCAAGATCATCACCCCACACTTAAATCTTTATTCGTCCTCTAACAAACCATAACTATGGTAGATGAAACAAAATAAAGCTTTAACCATTCAAAGTACACTACAGCATGTGACTATGATTGATAGCAATAATAAAGCTTTAGCATATGCATTCAACACAAACCTCCCATAACTTATGCCAAACTTCAAGATATTCAAAACATAAACTTGATATCACAATGCACTCAAGGTTTGTATACTTTCCCAAATAGAGAAGTCTAATAACGTTACTTATCCGTCATGACACTATATGCCCTTGCAAAAAAACTAAAGAGAGTAAGTGGTCCATACATCCAAATCAAATGCTCATGCACATGAAAGAGATTGCTCACTCTCACAAAGAAGTCATATGATGCAAAAGATACCATAGGCTTGCCCTTTATGTATAACGACCCGACTAGTCGTTACACATAATTTGAGCCCTATTTTTCTATTTGATGCTTCACATATGTTTATTTGTTATTTGTGACTTGAGGAGATGGTTGTTCTGGTTTCAAGAAGGTTTAGGAGTGTTGGAATACTTAGTTCCATTGTTGGAAACTTATGTTGTAAGAGTTGACCAACATTTGCCTTTTGAGTAGATGACCTTGGATTGGTGATTTGAAGGTTCTAGTACTTAGGCATATGTTCAGATTTGAATTTGGATGTTGCTAGAAAGTTTTGGCACTAATTATAGAAAGTTGGCAATTTTCAAGGTTTGGAGAGTTCATAGTTTTGACCGAGAGTTCATTTTGATGATATTAGACTCGGATTGTTGTTTTGGAACTTGGAATAGGATCATTTAGGGGTTTGGAACTTATATATGAAGTTAAGTTAAAAACTGGAATGTTTAGGTATGATTCGGACGTGTTCGGCAAAGTTGGAAGCTTTGGAATTAAAAGATAAATTTTGGTCTTTAATTCATAGATTTGATGTTATTCGTGATGATTCGGGTCTTTTGGCAAGCTTAGATTAAGTACTAGGACTTGTTGGTATAATTGGACGGGGTCCCGGGAGGGTCCGGTATACTTCAGATTGGTTTGGCAGTTGGCATCGCACCTGCGGAAGTTTGGGCGCAGGTATGAGGTCGTAGGTGCGACTATTCTGTCGCATATGCAGAGTTGAGGTGATCTGGGGAGTTTTTGCTTCTGCGAAGAGGGGGCCAGGTGCCGAGGCGCACCTACAGTGATAGTGAGTGTGCCTGTGAGGATTGGCAGGCTTGGGTCATTTACGCACCTACGAAGGAAGTGGACGCACCTGTCCGCTAGAAACTTTGGTGGTTCTTCCAGTTGGGGTGTGGTGGAAGGGTAGTATTCAGGGGAGGGTCATATGGACCGACACAGTTCTTTGCTTAGTCTTCAGTTGGTGCATCGCCATCAGGGCCAGCTCAGCAGTAGTGGAGTTGCTTCAGACCTAGTCAGGGCAACAGGGATCTTATCAGCAGGGTCAGTCAGGTGAGAGATTTCAGCCGCAGTAGAGGCCACATGCCCTAGTTGTGGAAAGATACACTCAGGAGTCTGCTATATGGACCATCCTATATGCTATGGGTGTGGTCTTAAGAGTTATATTTTGAGAAACTGCCTTTCGTCCAGTCAAAGCGCTGGTGGGGGTATGATGCAGCCAGCCAGTTCAACAGCAATCGCTTCTACAGCACCTCCTCCGGCTCGAGGTACTCCAGCACCCACAGGGCATGGTGCAGTTAGGGGTGGCGGACAGAGTTCGGGAGGACCTAGTAGGTTCTATGTTGTGAGAGGTTGCCAGAGTTCAGAGGATTCCCCAGATGTTGTCATAGGTATATTGACTGTCCAATATTATGATGTGTATGCTCTTATAAATCCTGGTTCTACCTTGTCATATGTCACTCCTTATGTTGTTATGGAATTCGGGATAGAACCAGAACAACTTTGTGAGTTGTTCTCTGTATCTACTCTAGTTGGTAAGTCTATTGTAGTCACACGGGGTTAATAGGGATTGTATTGTCACATTGCATGGTCACACCACAGCCGATCTCATTGAATAGGTGATGGTGGATTTTGACATGATAATGGGATGGACTGGCTTCACTCATATTTCGCCAAGCTTGATTGCCGGACCAGAACTGTGAGATATATATGTGTTTCCGTGGGAGCCAGTCATTGAGTGGAAGGGAGATGATATTGTGCCAAATGGTAGGTTTATCTATCTATATTATATTAAAAGCACGAAGGCCCTTAGCGAAATATCGTTCGCCTTTTTTACCCTTTTAAAATAGAGTTCACAATGGAGAAAATAGTCATTTAATTTTTTTCACTAATATTTTTATATATAGTCATTTAATTATTTATCTAATATTTAAGAATTCAAAATCAACTAAATATTATGTATTAGATTTTTCCTTATTTGACTATGTAATATACCATATTTGCAAAAGAAAAGTAACAATATATAACACAAGAAAATCACGTTTTTAGGGTTTAGAGTCTTTTTGTTTGTTATTAGATTCATTCGAAAAAAAATCCTAAAACCTCACAAAGAAAAACTCAGCGGCTACCTTGTGTAAAGCATACCACATAATTTTGACTATTTTTTTTTGAGCAAACAGGAAACATATATATTAAAAACTACAAAAAGTTTGTTACATCATGGCCTAATAGTGTGCCACTTAGGACACATTGATTTCCTAGGCTTGCTAATGTATTGCAAGCATCCATAGATAGGTACTTAACAAAACAACGGTCCTTGTCTATATCATACTTAACAAGATTAAAAATAACATTTAGAGGGGATACAAAAACTTTTTTCTTCTTTCCTAGAGTCCTTCCCATCTTGGCCATGGTGTGAGCGACACTGTTGCATTCCCTAAACGTGTGCTGGAAGAGGATCACCTTCCTTTGGTGCATTAATGACCTGCTGCAAAAATTAACAACATTGTAAAAAAGTCTATTACCACATTGTATAGTTTGAATTGCCTCCGCACAATCTGTTTCAATTTCCAGTGGGAATAAATCCCACGGTGGGCGGTTTTGAGTCCTTCCTTAATTGCCTTTAGTTCAGCTTCCAGTGATCCCATAGCATGAGTGTTCTTTGTGAAACCAACAATCCATTGTCCATTTGTATTACGGAACACTCCTCCTAGAAAACTTTGGCAGTTGTTGTGACTAGCATCAATATTTAGTTTGTACCATCCCTTTGGAGGCCTTTGCCACTTGATTCGAAGTTGAATCATTTGAATGGGCAACGGGTTGTTTTCCGTAAGCAGCTTGTACTCCACATCTTTTTGAGTAATATTATTTATACTTACAGCGTTCCTCAAGTTGTTTTGGTTATTGGTATTCCTGTTAGTCCAAATTTCCCATAGGACGTAGGGGAGTATATAATTCCAATCAAGAAGGTTGTGTCTTATTGACACATTTTGATTTTTTAATTGTGTTAGCCAGTGCCCCCTTGTGGGATCATAAAAGGTTACCCCTCCCAACTTGTCCCAAAGAATTTTGCTTATCTTGCAAGTTAGAAAAATATGAGTGATGGTTTCTTCCTCTTTCTTATCACATATGGGACAAATAGGGTCAATACTGATTCCAATGCGGGCTAGGAACTTTCTACAAGGAAGTCTATTTTGGAGACATTGCCATAAGAAGAATTTTATCTTATTTGGGCATGATGAGGACCAAATCTAATCGTACTCCAACTGATTTGTATCCATAGGTTCAATGAGGTTATAACAACTTTTGCTAGTAAAGGTTCCTTTGGAAGAAAGAGACCATATAACAATATCATTTAAAGGACCTTTTGTACGGATTTTTACCTTAAGTATGTTTTTATGAATTTCAAAAGGAATATCTATTGAGAGCTTTGTGAGATCCCATTTCTTATTGGAATAGATATATTTGATTTTCAGATTGTAAGTTTCTGGCCTAATGGGACCTTCAATTAAACTCCTTAGGTTTTTGGAGTTTGGGATCCATCTAGTGTCCCAAATGTTAAGGTTTGATTTTAGATGAGGAGACCAAGTAATACCTTTATTGCATAATTCCCATCCTTTCAAGATGGCCTTCCAGATAAAGGAAAGGTTTATCATAGAGCAACTCCCTCCATATTTGGTGATAATCAGCCTTGCCCAGGAAGAGGTTGCCTGAGTAAGGAGCCTCCAAACTAAACTAGCTAGGTTAGACATATTTTTATTATTTGCACTATGGATGCCAAGACCTCCTGAAGTTTTTGGTTGACAGACCTTTGTCCATTTTACAAGATGTAGTTTCCTTTTACTCTCATTGGTACCCCAGATAAAGTCTCTCTGAATTTTGTCACTGAGTTTTATGATCTTTTTGGGCAGAATAGTATATTGCATGTAATAGTTGGGAATAGAGTTGAAACATGATTGAGCGAGAGTGGTTCGACCGGCTATATTAATGAATCTCATCTTCCATGAGGCAAGTCTGGACCTCATTTTATCAATTATAAACTGGTAATCAGCTGGCTTTGGATTTTTATTAAGGATTGGAAAACCTAAGTAAGTACCAAAGTGATCACTTCTCTTTATACCTAATGTATTGATTATATTCTTAGTGATGGCAGGGTTACAGTTATGGGAGAGGAGAATTTTTGACTTAGAGTGATTTATGTTTTGACCAGACAGTGTGCAAAATAGATCTAGAGTTGTTTTAATGGCAAGGCATGATTTCTCGTTTGCCTTAGCCATTAGAGTTAGATCATCTGCAAAAAACAAATGGGAGAAGCTAGGGGTTTTCCTTCCTATGGTGATTGCATCCCACTTGCAAATATCAATATGGTTTTCAATATATCTAGATAACAATTCTAAACAAAGAATGAAAATGTAGGGTGATAGAGGGTCACCTTGCCTAATTCCTTTGCTAGGTTCAAAAAAAGTAGTGGTAGAACCATTAACTAGAATTGCTATAGATCGAGCTTGATGAAATACAATTGCTACCCTCTTTTTTATTACGTTAATTAATTCTTCATATGTTTGTTATTTCGTTGGTGTCAATTTACTTGTGTATTTTTGGTGTGGATATGAATCTTTCGGCCTGTAGTAAGCATAATGTATAGTATACTTGAATCTTTCTTCCTATTTTTGTTACAACTATTCATCTATGGTTCGTTTAAATTATTCTTTACGGTTCAATAGAATAAATGATAAAACTTTCTTTTTGTGAATTAAGGAAAGAAAGATTACAAAGTTTAGGTTGATTAGAATTGAGTGAAGGTATGTCCTATTTTAAATTTTCTTTTTTCATATTATATTATCACTACTTGTGTTATATGTCTAAAGACTTCTTTTCGTTCTAATTGAACTTACTATCGATCGAAGTTGTTAAGAAAATGTAATTTTAGGAGGATATTTTGATTCAAGGTGACTTTATTGTTTTTAACTTCGTTTACCGCATTCTATGAAGATTAATTTAAAATTTTGATTGTTTATTTTCATCTTTTAACTATGATACTACTTGAGTCTATTGCTCTTTAAAAATAATTTATAATTAAGGTTGTTTTGCAGTAAAAAGTCAACAATTACTCATTTCTCAAGTTAATTCCTCCATTCACTTCGATGACAAGATTTGAGCATAGGAATTGATACTTTCCAGCTCTGGTTATGGTTGAATAAAAAGGGAATGAATATGGCTTGAGGAACAAAAATCTTTCATCTTTAAATATAGAGAAAGCAAGCAAATATGATTGTCCCATTAAATGGCCAGATTATGACTATAATTATGACGTTTAATTTGATAACTGTTTCTTTAAAAGTTTGATTGATAATTTATAGTAATTTTTAACTATTCTTGAAATTTGATTAATTAGGCAAGTATTTCGACAAGATTCTTTCAACAGATATATAGTATCTATTAGGATAGAAGCAGAAGTTATTTGAAAGCTTTATTTGTTGAAATTTGTTATTGTCAACAAAACTATGTATTTGTGCTTTTGTATTCTTTGAACTTTATGTCAAAATTGTTTCTACGTATGTGTGCATTTTTTTATCTTGTTTAACTAATATTCAGTAATGGTGAAAGAATTTTACACTATTAGTTCATTTCTAGCTACTTCACTTTCAAGATTACAATTTATTTGTGGATATTTTCTGAATGACCTAATAATATAAAATATAATTACACTGTCAATGCATATAAATTAAACTTTTATCTTTTTATATTATCTAATATGCAAAGAACAAATGCCTTATAGAACAAATAACCCCACAGCTCCAGGTGCTGGATCATAGCGCAGAGAACTCCCATTATAGAAGGAACAAACTTGAAATGTAAACACCATATGGAATAAATATGATCAATAAGTGGATAGATGCCATACGTTTATGACAGAGAAATGTAATAGCAATGAGATGAGTTGCTAAACTACTGATTAATTTTTATGATAAACACTAGTTGCTAACCTAATGCTGTATTGTGGTCCGGGCCCGGGCCTAAATGGGCCAAACGGGCGGGGCTTAGGCGGGCCGGGCTTAGGCGGTCCTGGGCCTAACGGGCCAAATGAGTGGAACCGGCCCACTGCGGTCCTAAGCCCACATGGTCCCGTGCTAAATGGGCCGGGCCCGCGGGCCTAAACGGGCTTTTTCGTTACGGGCTATTTTTTTAAATTTTTTTTTATCTAAGGCAATTTCTTGTAAACTATATATGTATATACTAATATAAATTGCTTATATATAGGTATATAAATATATATAGTATATATAGTATGTATAGTATGTATATATATATATTGCCTTATATAATATATAGCTTATATGTGTGTATATATATATATATATATATATATATA
>NW_017671577.1:121777-141847 GCF_001879085.1 Nicotiana attenuata | reverse complement strand
TGTTAATTCCCGGTTGAACTAGATTTGACCCTGTACTAGGGTTAACCGTAGTATCTACACTTGTCCCCTCTTGCGCAGCTTTCATTTGTAAATATATAGCTTTATCTCTAGGGTATTTCAATATGTGTCTAGTCAAAGTACCCGTACCGCTACGGTCTCCAGTATATTTATGAGTCATCAAAGACCCACAAGTTTTACACTTAGCCTTATTTTGTTCTCTTAATTGAGTAAAAAAGTTTCAACCAAGCGATGTTTCGGGGCGTTTAGAGCGTTGTCTATTAAAAGTAGGGGTTACTACAGGAGGGTCAAGCGGGGCATCAGTTGGGTTATTAACAGGACTAGTAGGTGTATCATCTAAATCCGGTTGCGTTTCATCTAAATCATCATTTTCCTCATCATTTTCAAAGATAGTTTGATTAGGATAAAGAGCATTCATAACTTCTTCATTTAATTGTTGACCTGGTGCAACATCATGGCAAAATTGACTATCGGAAAATTGAAAACAAGTGTTATCACTATCAAGAATAACAGGTGGAGGAGGACGGGTAACAGGTCTGGGTCGGGGAGCCGGGGGAAGAGTAGTATCTTGGCGACTAGATTCACCAATTTTAGATTTTCCCTTACCATCAAACATTTTTTCAAAGAAAATGCCATATTAATTATAATTATACAAACTAAAACAAACAAAATTATAATATTAAAACTTAAGAGTTGGAACGAGTTTACCGAATTGACGAACAACTTCTTGAAAATTGAATATCATTGAAGACTTGAATACTTCAATTCACCAACTTCACAATTTTTCACGAAATTGCAATAATAAAGTAAGCAATTATAGAAGAAAATTAGAGAGAGATTGAGAGAGATTGATGAATTTGTGAGTAAAAATGAAAGAATGAGGGGATATTTATAGTTGAGAATAGGGAAAAAGTGTAATTATAAAAAGTTTGGGGTTAAAATAAAATTTGAGGGCCAAATGGCTATTTTTTAAAGTTCCAAACGGCTGAAAATTAAAGCCGAACGGCTAGATTTTAAAAATCTGACCGTTGGCACTTTTTAAAAATAGCCGTTGGGGCCCGTTTGGCCCGGTTGAACCAGCCCAGGCCCGCCTGCCGGTCCCGGGCTAAACGGTCCCGGGCTCACGGGCTATTTGGTCAGGACCAGCCCTCTATGGGCTTTTGCACCACTAAGAGATCGGCCCGTTTGAACCGGCCCATTTGGCATGCGGGCCCGGGCCCAGGCCGGTCCCGGGCTAGGCCCGGCCCACAGTACACCCTTATGCTAACCTGGTAAAATTGGAAATTAACGTACTATAGCAAGTTAAACTACACTAACAAGTTAGTGTACATTTTTCACTGTAGCGTATATAACTTAAATCATTGAACTTCGCTATAAAGACAACTCAACTAAAATAAACAAATACTACTCTTATCATGCAAACTTCAGCATGAGGTGATGAATAAAGGTGGACATGTAACAGAACACATTGAACTTCATATAGATGTTCAATCAAAGAACAATTTATGGTGATACAACATTCTACATCACTCTGCGTCCAACTCAAGTTTTCATTTTTTCTGCATCCTTTTCTGTTTCCAACTCTTCTAGAGCTGTCCATAACTTCGAGTCCTTGAAATCCTTGATAACAAATGTTGCACCAGCCTCTGACAGTAATTTTTCGGGGTTCCTTAGACCTAAACCTACGACCGGCATACCAGCAGCTACTCCAGCTTTTATTCCAGAGATAGAATCCTACACTCAGTGAAAGATAGGAGTAATTATCGAAATTAAACATATTGCAGTTGATTATCAATCTCTATGTACCAACGGCTATCATTAGTGTTAAATGTGTATTACAAACCTCAAACACGAATGCGTGCTTAGGAGATACTCCAAGTTCGTGAAGTGCCTTCAAGTAAGGGTCAGGAAAAGGTTTTGCTCGTTCACATTCGCTTCCAATGACAAGTAGTTCAAAGAAATCTGCAAGGCCTAGCATTGAGATTATCAGCTCAGCATTCGCTCTTGGAGCATTAGTCACTGCTGCTCGTTTCAGACCGCGGTCTTCAATCCATTTGCATACCTCCTCAAGGCCGTCCAATGGTTTTAGCTGTTCTGATGCAATTCTGTGCATTTTTATGATTAGTTTCCAAATGTTATAGCAACCGAGTCTACTCTATTTAATATAATTTGGCTGGTTCTATAAAAGAAAACATAAAAATTGGCCTAGTCCGCCACATTATGTGTTAGGTGTGCGAACAATGTCCCACATTTGTAGCTGAAAAGATTGGGAGACTACATATAAGTTGTAGGGATTTCTTAATAGGGTGAAACCTTTTGGAAAAAATCGTACGAGCTTGGTCTATCACATCATGTAAAGAATATCTCCAGACTGGTTGAGCCCAACATTATGCAATTGAGCTAGATCCTGATCTGAATCATGCAATTTATCAATCATATACAGGGAGATCTAATGATAATTGTTATATGACATATACTTCATTTTGATCAATGGACTTATTAATTTTGCAGTAGCTTACTTTCGGAACATGTCTTCCTTATCATCCATAAATTTGATAGCTCTTTGGAAATCCCAATCCGGGAAAAGGACGTGACAGAGCTCATCATTATGCATACCGCTAATATTCTTTATGAAGAACTCCTCACTTATGGGTGCTCCACCATTGAAACCTATCTGTTTGAAATGAAAACTGTTAGTTAAATGAAGAACTATCTCCTTGACTTCATTGTACAGAGTTGGAACTGATAACAACAGATGCAATAAGTAGAAAATACAACCTCTTGAAGCATCTCTCGGAAGGCATAGTAGTGGATAGGATCCGAATCACATAACGTTCCATCAATGTCAAATAATATTGCTTTCAATGGAGCATCAACTGGCAATGCACATTTGTTGCTTCACAGAAAAGGGACATTCAGCAACTGAAACAATGCCGTACAGAAAATCCACTCTACATAGATGCTAGAAAATATTCTATAAACTCATTTTAGTATTAGAGTACATGATATTGCAGTAAATTGAACTATACACAAGTTGCAATAATTATGGAAAGACATGCTATATGATATTGCATATTGGATCGAGCGACTAGCTGCAATCTTTGTTTCACTTAAATCGTGCTTAGATGAGCTATACTCCCATGAGACTTGCACCTCGTTCTCGAATGAGGAAGTTCATTAGCATACTTCTCATTTAGATATTCCTTCCATCCAGTGATGTTTTGACAATGAGTTTAACTTTGGAAATTTTACCTAGATATGCAAAATTGGAAGCCTACTATTAGGGACACTTGCACTTAATTAACTAACATAGCAAGATTTTCAATACATAGCAACTTAGATGTTGCCCATAACTGTAGAGAGAGTCAAAGGATGGAAAACTAAATGTTGTAGCCTTGAGCGTCATTCATGGCGATGGCAGCGTAAGTGAGGAAGCAGCTATTGATGGGTAAAGCGCTCCCTTTCAAAGGAGACTCCATATCTAGATCTCAAATCCAAGATCTCTAATTAAAAATTATGGAGTACTTACCACTCCACAAAAGGTTTAAAGGATGATGGTTTATGGTGATTAGTATGGTGGTTTTTTGAATGGTGGTCCGGTGGTAGAATAGTTGTTTGTCGGATGTATGTCGGGTGGTATGGATATATCCCTGGACATTCATACACTCGACATACAAAATACATATAAATGATATATGGAATACATACAACAACACAATATATGCAGGTTTTATGTTTTTACTGGGTAATATATATACAATAATATAATTGTATGTGAGTTGTATGTTAATAAGTTATTTTCCTTCCGTTTCAAGAAGATTGTCCTAGTTTGACCCACAAACTTAATAAAAAAGGGAAGGCTTTTGATATATGTGGCCCTAAATAAGCCATAGCATTTGTGTGACTTTAAAACTTTTTGAAGTTTGTGGTCTTAAATGTGTCATAACATTTGCGTGACTATAAATGCTTTTTATTAATAAAATATTGAAAGGTGTCAATCTTTTTGAAACAGACTAATAAGAACATAATGCCAATCTTTTTTAAACGAAGGGTGTATGTTTTTACAGGATTGTATAAATTTGGTTAAAAAACTCTTGCTACTTTTTGAAAATTAAACCATCTTGCTAAACCACCAAATTAGGGCCTAACTTTGTATCTATAGGTAAAAGTCCCTTTAACTTTTATATATCACAATTATAAAATGTTTACACTAGTCGGTCACTTTACTAAGTAATCACAAATAATTGCACAAATTAGCAACCTCAGAAATAAAACAAATAATGGCTATAGCAAAATTAAGAAAAAAGGTAACCAAGACTTTCCCAATGCCAATGGACAGAGAGGCGTGTTAAAAGACCAGTTCAAAGGATAATCAATAGATGATTAACATTTAAAAACATTATGAAAAACGGAATTACCTAATCTGTTGGTTAGAAGTTGAGGAAGACAAGGACATTCGAGGAACTAGTGTTGAAAGATTATTTCTTGGAAATGGTTTAGTAGGTAGTACATAGGAAGGAACAGTTGGGAAAGAGAGCAAAGCGGTCATATAGTATAGTTTTTCAGATGTAAAGAAATTGTAATGCTCAAATCAGAACTTCCCACTTTCTCGGAGGATGCCAAAATATTTTCAGCTTATAGGTTTACAGTCAATTAACGGATGTGTTGGTGAGGGGAGTGTGGTTGTGTTGTTTCGTCCTCTACTAGGACCACCCATCCATTAGCTAAGAATTGTTCGCATATTCTTTTTTTTCCCCAAAGGAAGTGGCTCAAATACCTAGGGGTCTGATAAAAATGATAAAAGGAAAAACGTTCTCGGTAAATAAGAGTCAATACATAATTTACTCTTCAAGTTATCTCATGGTTGGAAAATAAGTTATCTCATAATTAATTATCCCGCGATTATTTATTTCATCATCTCATAAAAATAAAAAATACTGTAGTCCAGGGATAAATAATCCCAGGACTAGTTATACCATGATTTTATCCCAACCAAACGTGAGATAAACTAATCTCAAATTTAATCCTGGACTAATTATCCTTTATCACTCGTACCAAATGATCTCTTAAGCGTCGTTTGATTGGGTAACAAGTTATCCCCGGATTAATTATTCCGGGATTATTATTCCACCCTCTCATAGGAATAAAAATAACACTATAATCCTGGATAATTAATACTGGAATTAATTATACTGCGATTTTATTCCAATCAAATATGTGATAAATTGATCTCAAATTTATTTTCGGAATTAATTATCTCTTTTTTCACGTACCAAACGAGCCCTTAATCAACTAGGATACATTACTTTTGTAACTTTCCACACAAAATAGGCACGTGAGCAGGTAAAAAACTTGTGTCTAGGCTATATTTGACCCCACGTGTCCAAAGTTTATTCAAAATTTATTTAACTTATTTTAATTTTTGGATAATATATCATCTTCTCCCTTTTTATAAGTCTCCAACGTATCACGAGTCCTCTATCCCACGCATCTAACCAGCTCGCGTGGTTCACCAGTTCCACCGAAACTTCTTCTCACCACCTAACATATAAGCACTGTACTTCTATCATCCCATCCATTCCTCCATCGCTTTCTTATTCTGAAACCCATTATGCCTCCTCCGCGACTTCATAGTTGCCACTAAAATCTTGAAACTCCTCTGTCAACCAGACTTCGGCGGCAATGAAAACAACTTCGGTCACTTATAAAAGGAGGAAATCATGTTATGATGCTAGGTCAAATTGTCACGACTCAAAATCTCAGCTTAAGCATTGTGATGACACCTAGTCTTTAAGACTAGGTAAGTCTACGACACATCAGACAGAATATAACACCTCAATGTTAAATAAAACTGAGAAAAAGGCCTAAAACATATAGCTAATATAGCAATACAATAATCACAATCCAAAACCCGGTAATACAAAGTCATAAACTCTACAAGAGGTACATAATAAGTCTCAAACTACAACATTGGTTGGAATACAATAAACAATAGAAGCGAAACAATAGAAGGTGACTCTGAGGCCTATGAGCGGAACAACAAGTATACCTTGAAGTATCCAACAGCTTGACCCACTCTTTATCGACCAGCGCAATCTGAGGTACCTGGATCTGCACAAAGAATGTATAGAAGCATAGTATGAGTACACCGTAGTCGGTACCTAGTAAGTATCAAGACTAACCTCGGTGGAGTAATGACAAGGTTCAAATCAAGACACTCACTAGTCAAATAACCTGTGCAAAGTTATCAAAGACTAGCAACAGGAAGAATGACAAGAAGCAATAACTGTAATCTCATCCGAACAGATGATAACAATTTAATACAGATAAAGGCTGAATCAACAAGTCATCAAGTAGAATCATTCTCTTATGGCACATTGTGCCCACATTACCGATCACCGTCGCACGGCAAAGACCTCGTGCCATATTATAAATCACAACCGCACAGCAAATATCTCGCGCCATAATATAAATCACACCCGCACGGCAAATATCTCGTGCCATAATATAAATCACACCCGCACGACAAAGACCTCATGCCACAAATAGCCCGATTCCATATCATTTGTCAAATAACATGATCATGAGAACTTTTCAAGAAATCAAATAGAGTAATGCATGTCAACAATTTCACGTAGGTACATCCATTTTGGCAACCAAATCATCAAGTAATAACATAAGCGTAGATTGACATGTTATAAATTACATAACAAATCATGTTTAAATGCATGACACATATAAAGAAGTCATAAGTACAAATAAGAATAATTCTTTTTTAATCATCCCACAAACATCATCAATAAGCGCCCTCAGGCCATCACATATCCCCACTTAGTCATCCTTATCTCACCGCGTGCGCAACAATAAAGTAAATGCCCCTTGTCTCACTACACGTGTTTTAACAATTCATCTCACCTTGTCTCGCCAGATGTACAAAACAGATATAACCCGCCTTGTCACGCCACATGTATAATATCAATAATAACAATAGCACGACAGAAACCTCGTGCAAACACCCGAACAATCCGTCCAACAAGTCCACATGTGCCACAATCACAACAACATAGCATGCCAACAATTGTCACCAAGACATAAATTCACAATCTGACAACGCAGTGCACAAGGAAATTAAATAAGGAAATACAATTGGGTGTTCAACATATAAACATGAAAGCCAACTCAAATCAGTAACAATCTTACAAATGCCCAACATGGCCAGTTTAGGAAATACGATCCTAAAACATGATTTTTTAACATGGAACATAGACTCAAGCAATTTTCCACAGTGAGAAACACCTAGTACAGGGACCTCTCAAATAAAACAAAGCAATGAAAGCAACCTTGGGTCAATCCGGACATAAGGCACACATAAGGATTTTTCCAACACAAGGTTAGGCAAGATACTTACCTCAAACTGCCTAAATCAACACTTAAAAATAGACTTTCCTTTAAACTTCACTTCCGTTCGGCCCAAATCTAGCCAACAAATAACTTAATAACATCAAACACTGCCAGAGAATTCAATTTCAATTAATAAAGTTAAGATCTTTACATATTTTTCCAAGGTCAACAAAAGTCAACCCCGAGCTCGCCCGGTCAAAATTCGAGTCAAAGAATAGATCCCAACTACCCATAAACTCATGAGTCCAAATATATTTTTGGTTTTCAAATCCGAGTCCAATTCGGCTCTTAAATCTCAAATATTCATTTTTTAAAACATAGTCAAAAATTCCTTTCGAATCTTATGATTTTGATGTTAAAATCTATAAGAAATCAAGTTAAATGATTGAAATAGAGTCAACATAACTTAGATGTGAAAATCCCCTCCACAAAAATCGTCTCGCACTAAGTCTAGGGCTAAAAATGTGATAAAATGAGACTAAGACCCGAAATCCCAACTAATATCCCAGCGGTAGATGTCGCATTTGCAACCAGGGGTTCGCAAATGCGACCACCGTAAAAGCGAACAAAGGCTTACAAAAGCGACCCCTGACAGACCCAACAGAAATCGCTTCGCAAATGCGAAACCCCCTCCCCAGGCGACCAGTCGCAAAAGCGCTGCACAAGCTCGCAAAAGCGAACATCCAAACAGCCGCAAATGGGGCCCAACCCTCGCAAATCCGAGGTCCCTTCCCAGCAGCCTAGAGTCGCAATTGCGACCCTTCCCTCGCAAATGCAATGGTCACATTTGCGGCCTCCTCATCGCACATACGAGGAAACCAGAACTAGCACACTAAATATTAGCTTAACAATCCGAAACTCTCCTGAGCCTCTCGGGACCCCGTCCGATCATACCAACCAGTACATAAACCTCATACGAACTCGTTCGCATGCTCGGATCATCAAAATAACATATAAAACCACGAATTGAGCACCAAAATGCACCAAAATCATAATGAAACTCAAGACCTTCCAAAATCACAACCAAGCGTCTGATTCCCATCAAACCAACTCGGAATGAGACCAAACTTTGCACACAAGTGACAAATGAAAATATGGACCTATTACAAGTTCCAAAACTAAATCCAAACCCGATACCCACAGTCAACCCATGGTCAAACTTAGAAAAATACTAAACCTTCAAATTGCCAACTTTCGGCAAAATAGGCCAAATCAACTTAGGAACCTCTGAATATAATTTCGGGCATACGCCTAAGTCCATAATCACCATAAGAACCTATTGGAATCATCAAATACCATTCTGAGGTCGTTCTTACAAAAGTCAAACCTCAGTCAACTCTTCCAACTTAATGCTTCCAAATTGAGAATTCTCTTCCAAATAAACCTCGAACCTCTCGAACATTGAAACCAACCATACACACAAGTCGTGATACATCATATGAAGCTACTCAAGACCTCAAACCAACAGAACGCTAAAGTTCAGAACCACCGATCGGGTCATTACATTCTCGCCCTCTTAAATAAACCTTCATCCTCGAACGTGCCAAGAGTCGCTCCTTATATATAAACTTACCATACACATACCCATGAGTGATACCACATAACCCAAGTCCACATAAGCCCGTTAACACCATCTCGACTGAAGATTATTCCTTCCACCCTTATTGATAAGCCTTAGAACTAAATTTCGACGTCCAAGCCTACTCCTAAGACCTGATTCTCACATATACACATTGTATCAACCTCAACCAGCTATAAAAAATCATAAATACATCCACAAGGTATAAATACATGATGTAACTCATCTCTCATATGCCCGTAGCAACATCACTGACCCCAATAATTGCCCATTACCAAACCCGATACCGATAGCTAACCTCATATCAGCTAGAACCTTGTTCTAAACCTTCACAACACTACAAATGATGAAAGAAACACGTGGAAACTCATAACCACTTACCCAATCAACAAGTCATTGAGTTCTCTCACCTGACAATAACCAACCCAAGCTCCAAGCTGATCAATGATATTTTTATCCCAACATACCTCATCCAAGTCTGATCGCACTAATTCCAGGTCCAATGATCTTAGATCATCTAGTATAGCTGCTCGGCCGACATGCCACACCAATACTACCAAGAGTCACATACCACGCAATCCGTGCACCAAAAAAGCAACAACTCGAAGGTAACCAATGATGGAGGGAGCACTAAATGAGAGAACCGTCCCGCAAGCTTATCAGATACCATTACAAAGTGCAATGCTATAAAACCATCTCATATAGGAGGAACAAAATGCACAAAATAAGCATAAAGGATCATATCCCAATATCACTCCGCTGCTCCACGTAGCCCGATCCAACATACCAGTCCACATGGGACACCCATCGAGGCGTAATGCTCACAATCAGCAAACACTTGTGTACTAGCAACGAACATGCCAAGAGCATAACTATAACCATGAAGAAATAGATTTCACAATATACCTAAACAGGAAGAACATATCCAAGGGCAAATAAACCATTCAACATTCCAAGAGCCATTTCGCTCGAATTCGCCAAAAGACCCAAAGGGAACTACATCATGTGTGTAAATAGTCAACAGTCTCGCAACCCATCATAGCATAGAAGAGTAGCACCTGGAACATATCAGAACATGAATAAGTATTAATCCTAACTAATGAGACACCCCTCAACCATAGTTGTGCTAAATAACAAACCCGACCCGAGGTAGAACACACATTCTCATTACGCCTACCATCGGCTTCCAAATCAATTCCGATCACCCAAAAATAGGCAAATAGTCGTCCAAACGTCCATAGTAACCTAATCATAACACATACAATCAGTCGTCAAACTTTTAACATACCTTCACCGTCCACAGCCAAGGACCAATCTGCCTCTGAGAACTTCCGATCTCCAAATTCCAATAACACAAGATTCTCCATATCCGATCCCAGTTCCACCACTCAAATAACTGACACATCTCTCGTACCTAATCATCTCACGAGAAACACTCCCATGAGTCTTCTGTGCCACGTAGCTAAAATCTAAACATCAGCAGCCAACTACCCGGCGATTACCGTAATACTAATCAAGTATTCGCAAGTCAAAAGCACAATACATCTCCTAATATGCACACCCTTCTCCGATGACACCATGTGATACTAATCATCCTCCAAATCTGAAACCTCACATGCCGTCTAGGACTTATGACCTTCCTTTTAAAACCAAACTGCAACCTTGCCCATAAAACCTCAATCCCACATTGCACACCACCTCTATCATGTTATCGTATGGAAACACAAGGATCCCATCCTCAACTCTAAATCACTCGTAAGATAGACATCCCGAAAACCCGAAACCTTGCACTAACTCAACCCCATAGAACGAAATCACAACATGCGACGAATACCCCATATTGGTAGAGTACATCAATCGTAAATCGTGGCCGAACCATTGCAACTCTCAGGAACCCATTGGAGCCTCCTCAAAAGTCATTCACCTTGCTCTAAATCACCCTCGATGAAATCTTTCTCAAGTCGTAGCCAATCTGCAAGCACCTCCTAGATCAAGAGCTAATATAGCACATGACCATGCAATCCGATCGTCAATGGCCAAGTCCCCCGCTTGGCTCGAAGCCCTAAAACACATCGTTTGTAACCCATAGCACCCTTCCTTTGTAGCTGCCCTGATCTTGCACTATTAATCAGCTGAATACTTCATAAACTCATGTGACTCTAGTCATAAAACACTCCAAAGATTCTGCCAAGTGCATACTCACCCTGGTGACAGTCAAGCCAACTTCTTCAAGTGTCCTGAAATAATAATATATGCATTCCACTGAATTGGAGCCTCATACAAACACACAACCTCAAATCCCACCGTCTAGCCACAAATCAACATCCCCTATGACACTACCATGGTCACAATAACTAGGCAATCAATTAAATCCTCCTGAGTCCATACTCACTAACCAGATACAAGAACCCGCTGCATCCCATATGTGAACAACTGAAAAGTCTACCAACACATCCACATCCAGTCTGGACAACACATCGAGACAATAAAGTTAAACAGTGATTTCCGACTACTTCAGTGTAGTTCTCAGCACGTTCGAGGACAAACGTATGTTTAAGTGGGAGAGAATGTAACGACCCGACCGGTCGTTTTGAGCTCTAGCACATTCATGCACCTTCCCGTGCTACCACAACTCAGTTGAGCACATCAGCTCGATAAATTTCTGAAGATATTCCCTTTTATTCAAGCAAATAAGCCTTAGAGCCCAATTCCAACATCCGGAATTATATGCCCGGCCTGTTTCCAACATAAGATCACCATATCAATCACTACACGTTGTACCCAAACATGGCTGCATAACTTTGCTAAATTCACACCTAGCATCACTTTACTCATCGGACCACAATAACACTTTCTGATCAACTTAGTCAAAATTCCACGTATCTGATGCTCCCATTGCACCCCATGACATACACAGGTCTTACTCTAATTCTTACAATGCCGCCACAACGGAAGAGATGTGCAGAAATTCATAATCAACTGCCGAGTCACCCAATCATTGAGTCTATACTTCTGACAAGAAACATTACCTCATTCTGAACCAAATAATGATCTTCTCTCCTTAATACATTTCACGTAATCAGATTGCACTGATCTTAAATCCAACAATCTCGTCTCACCCAGTACGAACTGCTCAGGCAATAAGCCACCCCGACATAATCAAAAGTTCCCTATGATGATACAATGTACCAATAGGCTACCATATCAAACGCGATATAAAGGAAAGCAAACTTTGAGAAGGAAATTCAACTACACCGCTCGCGAATCATACATGCGACGCGGTCAACTTAATTAAACAAACACCCCGCTCGCGAATCATACATGCGACGCGGGCACATAGCTAATATAAGCTTTCCTCATAAAATAGGAAACAAAACACATAAAAACAAATACGGGGAACTGTACTCAGCTTCACACTATTGCGGTGCGCAACCCGATCCGAACAACATAACCATGGCGGCGTGCCACCCGATCCATCCATAAAACTCGCATAAGGAGATACGCACCGAGCTAGATTGATCATTTCAATAATATATCAAATATCGGTCACAAGCACACTAAGTGCATAATTCCATCCCTGGGGAGATATATAACGCTATAATCCACAAACTCGAGCACAACTGAAGTGCGATATATGATCTGAATCTCAAGAGCCATCCTGCTCATATAACCTCATCTCTATGCGGAACCTCAACACATACGAAATTTACCAAGCCGTCTCACAACTCGCACGACGCAATACATCATTACATGAAATAGCTGACAACGAAATAACACCTCGACTCCCTTCCATAAGGAGCGTATTGTTGAGATGAACACATCTGGCCTGATATAAAGCCCCTGTTCACATTTAAATCAATCCACCGATCTCAAGCCGATTTCTGATTGCACCAACTAGGCAAATAACCTTTCAAAGGTCCATAATAACTCCCCTTTTCTCATAACACATAAGAGCAACCCTCATAACCGGAGCGAACCTCCACAATCCATAACCCAATAAACAGAGTGCCCTCTAGGCATAAATTCTCAAATTAATGATATTACCACAATCCTCATACTTGGTTTAAATCTTTAATCAATCAAGTGACTACCTACCACACTTATACAATCTTCCTGTAGGACACACTCCCACAACCTACCATAACAAATAACTGGATCGTACCCCCAAACCACCGGCCGCACTAACGCTGAAAAGCGATCAAGAATTGAGCATCCATAGCCCTTCGTAGCCCATCCGCAGCATCATAAGCTGTCAATGCATAGCTTATACCAAGTGCGCAACATCATATATGAGTGGATGTAACAAAATCAAAGATATACACTTCAAGCTGAATCAATACCGCACGATAAGGAAGAAAGAAGTGGAATTTCCTAATAGTTCTGTAGCCTCTCGAAGATAAGTACAGACGTCTCCGTACCGATTCACAAGGTTCTACTAAACCTGCTTATGACTCGTAGAACCTAGACGTCTCCGTACAGATTCGCAAGGTTCTACTAAACCTACTTATGACTCGTAGAACCTATGAACCTAGAGCTCCGATACCAACTTGTCACGACCCAAAATCCTACCTTAAGGATAGTGATGGCACCTAATATCTAAGGTTGGTAAACCTATCACACATCAACATTAGACAGAATATAACACCTCAATGTTAAATAAAACTGAGAAAAAGGCCCAAAAGATAGCCAATATTACAATACAACAATCACAATCCCAAAATCCGGTAATATGGAGTCATAAGCTCTAGAAGAGGTACATAATAAGTCTCAAACTACAACACTATTTGGAATACAATAAACAATAGAAGGTGACTCTGAGGCCTGCGAGCGGAACAATATGTATACCTCGAAGTCACCAATAGCTTGACCCACTCTCTATAGACCAGCGGAGTTTGAGGTACCTGGATCTGTACAAAGAATTTGCAAAAGCGTAGTATGAGTACACCACAGTCTGTACCCAGTAAGTATAAAAACTAACCTCTGTGGAGTAGTGACAAGGTTCAAGTTAAGACATTCACTAGTCAAATAACCTGTGCAAAGATATCAAAGACTAGCAACAGGAAGAATAACATGAAACAATTACTGTAATCTAATCCGAACAAGTGATAACAATTTAAAACAGGTAAAGGCTCAGTTCAACAAGTCATCAAGTAGAATCGTACTCTTATGGCACCTCGTGCTCACATTACCGGTCACCCTCGCGCGGGAATACCTTGTGCCATATTATAAGTCACACCCGTACGGCAAAGACCTCGTGCCATAAATAACCTGATTCTGTATCATTTGCCAAATAACACGATGGAGAGAACTTTTGAAGAAATCAAATATAGTAATGCATGCCAACTATTTCACATAGGTAAATCGATCTTGGCAACCAAATCATCAAGTAATAACAGAGGCATAGATTGGCATGTTCATAACAAATCATATTTAAATGCATGACACACACAAAGAAGTCATATGTACAAATAAGAATATCTCTTTTCTTTTCACCACCACACAAACATCATCAATAAGCTCCGCAAGCCATCACATATCATCCCCACATAGCCACCCTTATCTCACCGCATGCGTAACAATAAAGTAAATACCCACCTTGTCTCGCCACACGCGTTTGTGCAAACCCAATATAACCCGCCTTGTTACACCACTTGTGCAATATATATAATAACAACAGCGTGATAGAAATCTCATGCAAACGCTCGAATAATTTGCCCAACAAGTCCACATATGCCACAATCACAACAACATAGCATACCAGTAATTGTCACTAAGACATAAATTCACAATCTGCCAACGTAGTGCACAAGGACAATTCAATAAAGAACTACGGATGGGTGTTCAACATATAAACATAAAAGCTAACTTAAATCGGTAGCAATCATACAAATGCCCAACTTGGCCAGTTTAGGAAATACAATCTTAAAACATGATCGCTAACGTAGTACATTGACTCAAGTAATTTTCCACAGTAATAAACACGTAGTATAGGGACCTCTCAAACAAAACAAGGTAATGGAAGCAACCTCGGGTTACTCCGTACATTAGACACACATACGTCCACTAACACACTCGTCGCCTCATGTACACGTCATTTTTACATAACACAAATAATCAATTAAGCCAAATCCAAAGGATTAATTTCTCCCACACAAGTTTAGGAAATATACTTACCTCAAATTGCACAAATCAACACTCAAAAATAGATTTTCCTTTAAAATTCACCTCCGTTCGGCCCAATCTAGCTAAAAATAACTTAATAACATCAAACAATGCAAGAGAATTCAATTTCAATTAATAAAGTTAAGATCTTTATACGTTTTCCCAAAAGTCAACTAAGAAAATCAATGGAGAAACAAGATTTATGATTAAAAAAATGAGTACAAGAAGCTTACCTCAGAATTCCCCTCGAAAATCCTCTCCAAAATCGCCTATGCCCGAGTCCAAAATGTTGAAATAAGACTAAAATCGCGAACCCTTGTTTTTAAATGTTCTGCCCAGGCTTTTCGCACCTGCGGCCCATTATCTGCATCTGCGGTCAAAACTCCGCTTTTGCGGAAAATCACTTAAGCCACTGCCTCCGCTTCTGCGATAGCACACCGCATCAACGCACATTGCAGGTTTGGAAACCATATCGCACATGCGTACCACACTCGCATCTGCGCCCAATGCCCACTTCTGCAACCATCGCAGGTGCGGGAAATCCATCACACCTGCGGACTCTGCCTATCTCTTCACCAGTCTCTTCTGCGATCTAAGCCACGCTTCTGCGGGCTCGCACCTGCGGTGCCCACTCCACTGGTGCGGTTACACCAAAAGCAGCAGTACTTCAGCTGCATTCTTCAACTCAAACTCAAGCTGTTAACCACTCGAAACCACCCCGAGGCCTTCGAGACCTCAGCCAAATATACCAACAAGTCCTAAATCGTTATACGAACTTAGTCGACTCCTCAAATCACCTCAAACAACATCAAAAACACGAATTACACACGGATTCAAGCCTAATGAACTTGAAAACTTCCAAATTCTACAAACGACATCAAAACCTATCAAACCACGTCTGATTGACCTCAAATTTTGCACACAAGTCATAAATGACACCTCGGACCTAGTCCAACTTCTGAAAATCCAATCCGACCCTGATATCAAAAAGTCCACTCCCGGTCCAACTTTCCAAATTCCAACTTTCGGCATTCAAGCCTAATTCCACTACGGATGTCCAAAACACAATCCGGATGCGCTCCTAAGTCCAAAATCACCTAGCGGAGCTAACGGAACCATCGAAAATCAAATTCGAGGTAGCTTACACATAAGTCAACATCCGGTCAACTTTTCCAACTTAAGCTTTCAATTAAGAGACTATGTGTCTCAATTCACTCTAAAACCACTCCGAACCCAAACCAACTAACCCGGTAAGTCACAATATAGCTAAGAACACAAAAGAAGCATGAAGTGGGGGAACGGGGCTATAACTCTCAAAACGACCGGCCGGGACATTACATCTTCCTCCTCTTAAAGAAATGTTCGTCCTCGAACGGGTCTAGAAACATACCTGGAGCCTCAAATAGGTGTTGGTATCTGCTCCATATCTCCTACTCGGTCTCCCAAGTAGCCTCCTCTACGGGCTGACCTCTCCACTGCACTTTCACTGAAGCTATGTCCTGTGACCCCAACTTTCGAACCTGACACCCCAAAATAGCCACCGGTTCCACACCATAAGTCAAATCACCATCCAACTTAACCATGCTGAAATCAAAAACATGAGATGGATCGCCGATATACTTCCAAAGCATAGAAACATGAAATACTGGATGCACACTGGATAAGCTAGGTGGCAAAGCAAGCTCATAGGCCACTTCCCCAATCCTCCGAAGCACCTCAAACGGCCCAATAAACCAAGGGCTCAACTTGGCCTTCTTCCCAAATCTCATAACACCCTTCATGGGTGAAACCTTCAGCAAAACCTTCTCCCCAACCATGTAAGACATATCACGCACCTTTCTGTCAGCATAACTCTTCTGTCTCGACTACACCATGCGAAGCCGCTCCTAAATCAATTTCACCTCGTCCAATGCATCCTGAACCAAGTCTGTACCCAAAAGCATAGCCTTACCTGGCTCAAACCAACCTACTGGAGATCTACACCGCCTCCCATATAAAGCCTTATACGGAGCCATCTGAATACTTGACTGATAACTGTTGTTGTAAGCGAACTCCACGAGCGGCAGAAACTGGTCCCATGAACCCCCAAAATCAATGACACAAGCGCGTAGCATTCCTCCAATATCTGGATAGTGCCCTCGGACTGTCCGTCCGTCTGAGGGTGTAATGCTGTGCTCAACTCAACCTGAGTGCCCAACTCTCACTACACGACTCTCCAAAACTACGATGTAAACTGTGTGCCTCCATCTGAAATGATGGAAACTGGAACACCATGAAGACGAACAATCTCCCGGATGTAAATCTCAGCCAACCGCTCTGAAGTATAAATAGTACCAACTGGAATGAAATGCGCGGACTTGGTCAGCCGATCCACAATCACCCAAATAGCATCAACTTCCTCGACGTCCATGGGAGCCCAACTACGAAGTCCATGGTGATCTGCTCCCACTTCTACTCCGAGATCTCTAACCTCTAAAGCAAGCGACCCAGTCTCTGATGCTCATACTTGAATTGCTGACAATTGAGACACTGAGCTACAAACCCAACTATATCTTTCTTCATCCTCTTCCACCAATAGTGATGTCTCAAATCATGATACATCTTCGCGGCACTCGGATGGATGGAATACCGCGAGCTGTGGGCCTCCTCCAGAATCAACTCCCGTAGCCCTTCTACATGGGCATACATATCCGACCTTGCATCCTCAATACTCTATCATCACCGATAGTCACATCTCTGGCATCATCATGCTAAACCATGTCCTTGAGGACAAGAAAATGAGGATCATCATACTGGCGCTCTCTGCTGCGATTGAATAAGGAAGACCGAGAAACACACAAGCCAAAACCAGACTGGGCTCCGAAATATCCAATCTCACGAACTGGTTGGCCAAAGCCTGAACATCAACTGCAAAACGTCTCACCAACAAGAAGGAATGCAAGACTACCCATACTCACTGCCTTCCTACTCAAGGCATCGGCCACCATATTGGTCTTTCCCGGATGGTACAAAATAGTAATATCATAGTCCTTTAGCAGCTCCAACCATCTCCGCTACCTCAAATTGAGATCCTTCTGCTTGAACAAGTGCTGGAGGCTACGATGATCAGTAAATACCTCACAAGACACACCATAGGGATAGTGCCTCTAAATCTTCAACGCGTGAACAATGGCAGCTAACTCCATATCATGAACAGGGTAGTTCTTCTCATGGGGCTTTAACTGACACAAAGCATAAGCAATCACTTTACCCTCCTGCATCAAAACACACCCAATACCGACCCGAGAAGCATCATAATATACTGTATAATATCTAGAAGCTGATGGCAGAACTAGAACTGGAGCTGTGGTCAAGGCAGTCTTGAGATTCTGAAAGCCTCACACTCGTTCGACCACCTGAAAGGAGCCCCCTTTTGGGTCAATTTGGTTAAGGGCGATGAAATAGACAATAAACCCTGAACGGACCGACGGTAATAACTAGCCAAACCAAGAAATCTTCGAATCTCTGTAGTTAAGGACGGTCTTGGCCAACTCTGAACCGCCTTTATCTTCTCCGGATCTACCTGAATACCTTCACTAGACACCACGTGCTCCAAGAGCGCCACTGAGCAGAGCCAAAACTCACACGTGGAGAACTTGGCATAAAGTTTCTCCTCCCTCAAGTGCTGCAACACAACCCTCAAATGCTGGGCGTGCTCCTCCTGGCTACGAGAGTACATCAGGATATCATAAATGTCACGCCCCCTTTTTCTCAGGAAATTGGGTTTATGACATTTGGAGGGACAACTCGTTCCTTTTGGGAACTTGGTTTGCATTTGGAGAGTCGCCACCTAATGATTAAGGTGCACTAGGACACCAATAGAGATTCAACTCTAGGCTTGTTTGAATAACCAGAGATTAGATAAGGGCTTGAATTTATCCCAAGGGGAATGTGTTAGGCACCCCTCAGGATCCACTAGTGTGGTTCCCGGCCAGACAATTACTGTGAATTTGAGGTGCAATTAACATAAAAGCAGATAAAGCTCAAATAAGAGGGGATTTCAATACATAATGGTTCAGAAGTAGACGAAGTTTGAAAGAATAATTAAAAGAGCTGATCTTTAAATAAGGAATTACAATGCTAAAAGAGAATAAAGAATAAAGGAAGGGGATCCTAGGTTTATTAAAAATATGGATCACATCAATGCAATACCCGGTAATCACTCCTCAAGAGAGGGGCTACACATGGTATTAACGCACCGATCATCATATCCGTATCTACCCTTCCCACCCCATTAAGGTATTAAAGCGCAGATTGGTCTCGATCACTTATGCATGCTACTACCCGTCCCATTCCTATCAGTCCCGGAGGCACTTAGGACTACTAATCCTAAAAGGGAGGGATGTTAGGCTTATTTGAGGTTTCAAAGGTAAAAAATTCTAAGGCGACATACAAAACATATAAAGATTGCACATTAGAGGGGAAACACATAAACATAGAAGGCTCAAGTATACCTCCTCCAAACACAAACAATCCAATAGCATGACTTAAACAAATGAGTAAGGTTTGATTCTAAAAATATGCTTGAGGGAAGAAGAGATTGTTGTATTGCAGCAGGCCTGGCTTATTGCATGACTCAGTTAGGAAACAGAATCGGGCCTGCCTACTGATTGTAACACTTAAACAAATAACAGAGGCGAGTTCAATTGTATTTATATTGCCTAAGGTTTGCCTAAGCGTTTAGACGGGATCCTATAGGCATGATATCTACTTAGTTCAGAAGGTGGTAAGACAGTAAAACTCAAAACGAATTGCTTGGCATCCCACAGGCAGGCTTGCTAAACCTTATTAAGCAAGGGATTCAAATTATTGAAAAGAGGTTCAGAATGGAAAAAATTAAATTAGACTGGTTAAAGATTCTGCAGGTGATA
>NW_017671577.1:98048-119439 GCF_001879085.1 Nicotiana attenuata | reverse complement strand
AGTGAATAGCAAAGTTAGAGCTTTGATGCAAGAATGTGGGACCAAAGATGCTGAGATTGCTAGGCTTCAGGCTCGAGTAGCTGAATTGGAAGAAGAAAGGAATGGGCTGAAGGAAGAACTTGCAAAAGAAAAGGAAAAGAGTGAAGGGATGCTACAAACAATGCTCAACCTACTCCAATCCCAACCCTCCAGTTCTTCTAAGCCTTAGCCATCTTTGTCCTAGTTCCGAACCATTTCAGTTACCCCCAGTGACCCAGATTAGGGATTTTTCTTGTTTTTGCTCATGGTTGGTAGTTTTTGTTCTTTCTTTTTGTGGACTGTACTGTAGAAGCAATGTCTTATCAATGACAATTTGCATTTCTCTTGTTTTATGATGATTCTGTTCTTAATAGTTATTTTTGTCAAGTTGATTTTTGATTATCTAAAGCATGATTTCACTTGCAGTTGCCCCAGTAGCCATGAGTAATGATTAATATTCTGGGATTCACATATTTATGCAACTTTTCGATGATGCCAAAAGGGGGAAGATATTGTGCTTTAAAAGAAATTGTGTCTATATTCTGAACAGTGATGTTTATGACCTAATTAAATCTGGACCTTAATGATACCCTTAATGATAGTAAATTTTTTCGAATGATGATATTTTAGCTGAGTTCCACAGGTTCTATAATCAGTAAAAGCACAGAGTTTGTCATCATCAAAAGGGGGGAATTTGTTGGCCCAAGATCAGTTGAAGTTTTGAAGAATGACAAACAAACTCAGTGAAGGACCAGGTTCATCTAAGGAGACACAGTTGTTATGGCCCATACACATGAGATGCACGTGAAGAAGATAAGTCCTTGAGATCAAGCAGCAATATCTTGATGAATATCTTCTGAACTGATGGAAAAGATTGCATATTGGATAAGGAGTTGAAGTCTCCTTATGAAAAGAGAATTACATCCGGATCAAGAATATGGATTAGGAGCTAGAGTTGTTCTTGGACTCGAATTGTCAAAGGATCCACAATTCGAGTTCTTATCAAACTCTGATTACTAACTCTATAAATATAACGATTGTTCTCTTTTACAGGTGATTGCACATAAGCTGAAGTTAAACCAAATTGAGAGCAAAAGAGCTAGGCGATTTTTGCAACCAATTTGTGTGTGATACAAGTGTGCAAATCTGAAGCTACAAGAACTAAGTGTGAAGAACCAATTCCATTGTGTCTTTCTTTATTTCTAGTTCAATTGTAGTAGGTGTTTTAACATTGTACCTTTCCAGCTTTCTTAGAAGCAATTGTATTAGGTGCATCGAGTATTCAAGTTAGAGTTAACTTGAAAGTGTCGCAACAGTTGAGGCTGTGTCCTACACTGGGATTAGAGTTAATCCTTAGGTTTACAAAGAGTTTTGTAAATGCTGTTTTTGGCTCATTGAAGTTTAGTGGAAGTTTGGGAAAATCCTACTGAGTAGTAGGTCGTGGTTTTTTCACCTTTTGAGCCAGGTGTTTTTCACGTAAAAATCTCTGTGTTCTTTATTTCTATATTTTAATTCCGCAAACAGTAGAAGTTGGAACACCTAGAAGAACCAGGTTCTTCTAGTGCGAAAATTAGGTACCACACAAATTACCCCCCCCCCCCCCTTGTGTGGTATTGATGTCTAAAACATCAGAACATTAAGTAACCATGTTGTTGTTGAGGCTGAAAACTTAATTAGAACGTACCAGTTCAAAGGAGGCAAAATGTAGTAAAGAAAAGTAGCAAGACTTCAAAATATAGCTTTGGCTTTCAACCAGCTAAACAGGCCACAGTACAAGTAGTAAAGCAAGAGAAAGTGTTTTGAGTGTAACTGTGAGTTCAAAACTAAAAGTGTTCGTGTGTGTGTTAATGAGAGAGTATGTATATATAGTAGTTCGAAAACCATGTAAAATGAGGCAAGAGTTACAATTGTATAGTAATTATGGAACCAAGTACTAATCAGAATCAAATCGATGCAAGTACTCCTTTAATTAAGGGGCAATAAACCAACGGTAAGGGGCAGAAAATGTTTAAGGAAAGAAATCAAGTAAAGTATCATATACAGAATAGACAATTAGGGGTAAGTGCATAGGGGTTCAATTAAGGAAACAACTAATGGAGAATCAGTACAATACTTGGTAAACCAAATAAGGTAAGAAACACAATAAAATTGCAGAATATGGAGACAATCGAAGATCAGCACATGGTAAATCAGGGAATCAAGAATTCGAAATTACTGATTTAAGGAGAGTAACATGGGTTCCCATGAATAAGCAAATAAACCAAGTTAAAATAGGAGAATCGAAAGTCTAAAGAGAAATTTTCAAATCAAGCCAAAAAACAGGGAGCTCGGACTCAATCAAAGAGATAGTCATGAGTCATGTTTTTAACATATAAATAGAGTGAGATGTGAGTAACCAAACATAGCAAGCAAAGGGGCAAGTCTTGACCAGTCAAGACGAACACAAGCACATAGAGCTAATGTAAGTTAGGCATAAGGAACTTAGTAGAAACACATTCGAAGTGAGATAGTCACAGAAACTCAAGCAAGAGCAGGACAGTCACAAAATCAAACGAAGAAACCTGGAAGAATTAGGGCTTTCAACATAGGCGAGGTTAAAGAGAAGACAGAAACCCAGAATCGGAAGAATTGCACAAAGGGAACAAGAGATTTCGAAAAGAACTTCTACACTTAAACAAACAATCTCAGACCCAAAACCATAAGATTTTCAACAATAGAAAGGTTTTTAAAAAGAGGATAAACAAACAGATCGGACAAAAACTCAGGCAAACAAACATTCGCTTAATAAACAGTCAAAAGAAATTAGGGGTCTTAACATGCAAACTCAGGCAGAAGGATAATACGAGCAAACACAGCAAAACATATCAAAAAATTAGAGAAAGGTTTCGAAATAACTTAACAGAAACCGTAATCGAAAAGATAAGGAGTTTTGAAAGCGGAGCTTTAAAGGAAACTTCTTGAAAAACGCGCAAAAGTTCAGAGCAGACATAGGTCTAAAACAAATCTAATAGGAGTCGAGAGAACCTTGAAGGTTAGGGTTTCAGAGGAACCCCAAGTGGTGAGAAAGGCTTTGAAAACCATAGATTTAAGCAGGAGAGTCAAGAGTCAGACTCGAACAGCTATGGCTGGTCGGAGAAAGGTCAGAGACGACTGGAGAATAGCCGTAAACCGGAATCAACCAAGGTCTGGACCAAGATCTTTCAAGATCTAGCCTTGAAACCATAATAATCGAACACGTAGAAGCCATGGGAGGTGGATACAGGCCTCCAATGACCGTGGAAGCCATGGATTTGGGAGGTTTCAGGGTTGGAGTTTGATGGCGGCGGCTAGGGTTTGATGGAGTCTCAGAGAGAATTGAGGGAGAAGGGAATTCAAGGGCGGCTGAAATGAGAGAATGGGTAGGGTTTGGGGGGTTGTTGGATTAAAAAAGGAAAGGAATTATGAGGACCGTTGATCTTTTAGATCAATGGCCGGGATTTAGTGGGTCTTTGGGTCGGGTAGGCGGATTTAGAATTTGGGTCGGGTATTTTAATTCGAAATTGGGCTGGGATTGGGGTTTGAACTGGTTATAATTGAAATACAAATGGGGCTACCATTTAAATAGCCATTTTTTCCTGTTTGATTTTTTTAAAAATAGTAAAATAATTTCTGGAAATAAATTAAGGGTACTAAAATGATTAATAGCACATAATTNTTTAATTCGAAATTGGGCTAGGATTGGGGTTTGAACTGGTTATAATTGAAATACAAATGGGGCTACCATTTAAATAGCCATTTTTCCCTGTTTGATTTTTTTAAAAATAGTAAAATAATTTCTGGAAATAAATTAAGGGTACTAAAATGATTAATAGCACATAATTAACTATTTAAAAATGCCAAACCTAATTTTTATGAATACAAACGTAATTGATCCTAAAAAGGCTAATATTGTAATTACATACAATTTAACTTTAAAAATACTAAATGACCTTGTAAAAATATGCAAAAATTATATTAGCCACATTTTAATATAAATATGAAAATCCAATAAATGAATCACCAAAAATGATAATTTTGAGAATAATTATTGGGTTTTTACGGATAAAATAGGGCGATAAATTGATTAAAAAATCTTTAAAAATTAAGGAAAAAATAGTAAAACAATTGGACATGCTATTTTGAAAGTATTTTGTATATTAAAAATATATAGGGAAAAATTGGGTATCAACAGCTGCCCCTCTTTACCCGGGAAGGATGAAAGAGTTGTCGGGTAAAGATATGATGACCAATTTTGACCGAACGAAATGGTTCGAGGAGGCTTAGGCCGTGCCCTGGCTTCTGAGCTGCCTACATATCCCTGGTTATACAGGAATCAGGCCGCATGTAGTTCAGGTTCCCTTGGCGGAGTATGCCGATGGAGACTTTTCAAGAACGGACGCAATATTCAGGACGGGGATGGATAAGGTTTGACATGGCTGTGGGAACTAGAGCAGTATAGATCCTGCCGAGACGGCCGTTGCTCGCCGGTTTACCTGCAAATAAGCAATACAAGCATATATTGTGCGTAAATTTAGACATGATGTAATTTCCCGTCGGACCATGAGGATTGTCTTCGAACGGTTAGAATGGCGTCCTTAGACCACGACGTCCTGGTCTATGAAGCGTGTGATAAAGGATTCGCGGGCCATGAAATGATGCTCTCGGGCTATGAGGATGGTGCCTCCGAACCATGATTCCTTTGAATAATGATATGCAAAAGATTAAAAGGGGTCCTCAGGCCATGACATGGTGTTCTCGGGCTTTGAAAATGGTGCCTCCGAACAATGACGCCTTTGGATAATTGGGCGATCTTTCAGCCCATGAGATGCGGTATTTGGCGATCTTTCAGCCCATGGGATGCAATAGGTGGCGATCTTTCAGCCATGCAAGTGTAAATAAGGCGGCGATCTTTCAGCCATGCAAATATAAATAAGGCGGCGATCTTTCAGCCATGCAAATGTAAATAAGGCGGTGATCTTTCAGCCATGCAAATGCAGAGGTGGCGATCTTTTCGCCATGCAAATGTAGAGGTGGCGATCTTTCAGCCATGCAAAGGTAGAGGTGGCGATCTTTCAGCCGTGCAAAGGTAGAGCTGGCGATCTTTCAGCCGTGCAAGTGTAGAGGTGGCGATCTTTCAGCCGTGCAAGTGCGGATGGAGACAACATTTAGTCTCGGAAGGCAGAATGGTAGCCTTATGCAATGCAGAAATGCAGATGGAGACAGCTTTAGTCTCGAAAGGCTGAATGGTAGACTTATGCAATGCAGAAATGCAGATGGAGACAGCATTTAGTCTCGGAAGGCAGAATGGTAGCCTTATGCAATGCAGAAATGCAAATGGAGGCAGCATTTAGTCTCGGAAGGCAGAATGGTAGCCTTATGCAATGTAGAAATGCAAATGGAGAGAGCGTTTAGTCTCGGAAGGCAGAATGGTAGCCTTATGCAAGAATTAAAAGGGCAAGTGGTAATAGAGTTTTCTTAGCTGATAGCAGATTGCGGTATCGTGACTGCTGGGGACATCGTGACATACGGAATGCCACTGGTACGTGTGGATAGCAAATGTTGGTAAGTGCAACAGTTCTAAGAGTTGTATTCTTGAACAATGTTAGTCTCGTGAGTGTATAGTATGTCAGATGCTTTCGCAATCCAAGTGTCTGCACCCAAAGAAAAATCGTGAGTTTTGTAGAGGGGGGAGGTTAGTTCGTATCCCCGCTGGCTCTGCTTGACCTGTTCGGTTTTGATCTAGTGATACTGTACGTATCATTGGGGTAGCGTTGCTAAACAAGGCGATTTCAGAAACAAACATGCATGATTTTGTAAAAATATGGCATAAGTATATAAGTAAGAAATAATTTTTAGATGAACCGACGACTGTGACGTGGCTCAAGACATTGCGACCTCTCTTGCTACGGAATTTTGAGGGTCCTCAAAATTCTGCCCCAATTAATGGGCTGATGCTTCTGATGGTTACTTGCGATGATCGGCTGAAATCACTTCGGAATTTTGAGGGTCCTCCTCAAAATTCTGCCCCAATTTCCAATTGCGGGGGGGGGGNTCCTATAGGCATGATATCTACTTAGTTCAGAAGGTGGTAAGACAGTAAAACTCAAACGAATGAAAATTTTATTGAATTGTGACCGAACCCATAAGGCTGCCTACGTATCCCCTCTTAAACGGGAATCAGGTCAGACGTAGTTCAATTACATCATATAGAAAAGCATGTAAATTACACGTAGTAACGTTTCACTGCATCTGAGTTGATTGGCTTCGGCCAGACTTCTCCGTCCATTTCTACGAGTATGAGGGCTCCCCCTATCAGAACCCGGTGAACCATGTATGGACCCTGCCAATTGGGAGAGAATTTCCCTTTGGCTTCATCCTGTGCGGGAAAATCTTCTTTAACACCAGCTGCCTCGGTGTGAACTGTCTTGGCTTGACTCTTTTGTTGAAGGCTCTGGACATTCTATTATGGTAAAATTGACCATGGAAAACCGAATTCATTCTGTTTTCGTCTATAAGGGCTAGTTGCTCATAACGACTTTTCACCCACTCAGCGTCGTCAAGCTCAGCTTCCTGTATGATCCTTAGGGAGGGAATTTCTACCTCAGCAGTGGGCATGGGCTTCTAAAAGATGTACTTCAAAGGATCCATCCTTGATATGAGATATGTAGTGTAGGCGCAGAAGTAATGTCTCAGCTTCTGGGCTACCCAAGTCAAAGCACAACAGGTGCGCTCCAACAGAGAATATCAGGCCTCGTACGGAGTGAATTTCTTGCTGAGATAGTAAATGGCCTGTTCCTTTCTCCCTGTTTCGTCATGCTTCCCCAAGACGCAACCGAAGGCACCATCTAGCACTGCGATGTAGAGTAGTAGGGGTCTACCTGGCTCGGGCAGGACCAAGACTAGTGGTGTTGATAGGTATTCCTTGATTTTGTCGAAAGCTTTATGGCAGTCATCAGTGCAGTTGGTGGCGGCATCCTTCTTTAACATCTTAAAGATTGGCTCACAGATAACTGTAGATTGTGCGATGAACCGACTGATATAGTTAAGTCTTCCCAAGAAACTCATCACATCCTTCTTGTTCTTTGGCGGTGGCAATTCTTGAATAGCTTTGACTTTTGATGGATCCAGTTCTATTCCCCGGCAACTCACAATAAACCCAAGCAGCTTTCCGGCGGGAACCCCAAATGCACACTTTGCAGGATTCAGTTTCAGGTTGTACCTTCGCAATCTATTGAAAAACTTCCTCAAGTCTTCCATGTGATTAGTGGCCTTCTTGGACTTGATGATAACGTCATCCACGTACACCTCAATCTCCTTGTGTATCATATCGTGAAAAATGGTAGTCATGGCCCTCAGGTAGGTGGCCCCTGCATTCTTAAGGCCAAACGGCATCATCTTGTAGCAGTACATTCCCCACGACGTAATGAAAGCCGTTTTCTCAGCATCTTCTTCATCCATCCAGATCTGATGATAACCAGCGAAACAATCCACAAATGATTGCAACTCGTGCTTGGCGTAATGGTCAATTAGGATGTGTATGTTTGGTAAAGGGAATTTATCTTTCGGACTGGCCCGGTTGAGATCCCGGTAGTCGACGGAGACTCTGACCTTCCCGTCCTTCTTTGGTATTGGCACAATGTTAGCTAACCATGTCGGGTATTCTACTACCCTGAGAACCTTAGCTTTGACTTGCTTAGTGACATCTTCCTTGATTTTCAAACTCATATCAGGCTTGAATTTTCTGAGCTTTTGCTTTACCGGCGGACATGTCGGATCGGTTGGCAGTTTGTGAGCCACAATAGACGTACTCAGCCAGTCATGTCATCATATGACCAGGCGAATATGTCCTCATATTCCCTTAGAAATTCTGTGTATTCCTTCTTTTCTGATGGCAATAAGTGGACGCTGATTCGTGTTTCTTTGACGTTTTCTGCATCTCCCAAGTTAACAATCTCAGTCTCGTCCAGGTTGGCCTTCGGTCTGTTTTCAAAATTCTCAACTTCTTTAACAATCTCCTCCGGTATGTCATCTTCCTCTGAATCTATGTCCGTTTGTTGCGTTGTCTCATTGCATGTCACAGTCATTGGTTCATCAAGATAAATAATAGTAATACTGTATAAGTAAAGTAATGAGAGAAAATAATAAGAGTGTTGATTTATAAGGAAAATCGAAATGCTTTGATAAATTCCATAACTATTTTGAACATTGAAGATCTTATTGCGGAAATCAAAAATGCGAAAGGAAAAAATTAACTAGCAAAAATAAAAGATAGTGCATGATGCTTGTTCAGCCTTGCTACCCCGAGGCTTGCCGGGCTCTGGTGGTTCTGATGGTCCAGTTGTTGAGGTATGCTCCTCTACTTACGGCTTGTATGGAAGGACCTTCCTCCTCCTCCTCCTCCTCGAACACAACACAACAATCCATGTCATCGTCTTCTTGTTTTTGACAGGACTAAGAGGAGTAGTGGGTGGAGGGCCCTTGGATCTCGTAGAATAAGATGATGTTGCCAGAGTGCACGAACTAACCTTTGGGGAGGGGAAATAATAAACAAAAAGTAAAAACAAAAAAGGTAACAAGTTAGTGAGGATTATAAAAAGCGTTGTGATATTTAAACACATAGTGGAGAATGTAAACTGTGTCCTAATTTGGGGACCTCTTTGTGCCCGAGGTAGGCCTAGCGACAAATTGATTTGGAGAACTTAGAATGCTAAATACCTCATTTTATTGATAAAAAGTAGACGAATCCCAAATCGACACTAAATAACAGGAAATAAAAGTCGCTAGCGGCCATTGGCCTTATTAAATTTCATAAAAAGAAGAAAACTCCTATTTACTTGGTCCCAGAAGGACTTTCCCCAGGTTGAATGCTCTCGTAGATCAAATCCTCCAGCTCGCGTAGGTTCACCAGTAAAAATGCCTTTGACAGGTGTTCTCCTTCGTTTCGCTCAGAGTTCTGGCAGTCGGTGACTCTTTTCCTCACTTTTCCTTCCAATTCCAACAGACTGTATTCCAGATATTCCAACTTTTCACTAGCTTTGGCGGCTCTCTCTTTCCACTCATTGATTTGGTCATTTGATGGAAGACTCCTCCACGAGTCTAGCAAGAGTGGGTGGATGTTGGTGACCATGCCGAATCTGGGGACTTCGTGCCTCATGTTTCTGCAAGACAAATAAGGCTAGGCCCTTATCCCCACCGGACTCGACTATTTAATATCAACAATTGGCACAAAAGCATTTAGTTCTCCAAATAAATGCACGGAACGTGACGATGTCCGTTTGGGTTTTAGGGAAACCCAGTGGACTTTGGACAAGGCCATCTTAAAGAGTCATTATGCGGACAACATAACTGACTCGGCTAGGTTTGACCATGATGCATGCACGGAACCGTCGACTACACCGTTGATCGACTGGTTTTACCGCAAATATGCCTTTTTCGGATTTAGGAGGTGATAATATCGGAAGGGTGCAACCACTCATTATAAGCGTTGCAATGGTATTTGTTTGGCACGAGTGGAATATGATATTGAGCATAACTATGCAACAATTAAAGACATGTTGTCACGTATTTGCACGTTAAGGAAGCAGTAAATACAACCGTTTCATAATTTAAAGCAGTAGTAAAGGCAAGTAGAAAAGGAAAGAAACAAAAGACGAGGTAGTTGCGCAATTGAAAAGAGAATTGAATGCTTAAAAGGAATTAAACAAGTAATTGCACATAAAGAGATATAAAATCACAATAAAAGTCTAAAATGGTAAAAGCCTAAAATTCCCCAGCAGAGTCGCCATGCTGTCGCGCCCCCTTTTTTCTCGCGAAATCGAGTTTATGACATTTGGAGGGACAACTCGTTCCTTTTGGGAACTAGGTTTTCATTTGAAGAGTTGCCACCTAATGATTAAGGTGTATTAAGACACCAATAGAGATTCAACTCTAAGCATGTTTGAATAACCAGAGATTGGGTAAGGGCTTGAAATTATCCCAAGGGGAAGGTGTTAGGCACCCCTCAGGATCCACTAGTGTGGTTCCCGGCCAGATAATTATTATGAATTTGAGGTGCAATTAACATATAAGCAGATAAGGCTAAAATAAGAGGGGATTTCAATACATAATGGTTCAGAAGTAAACAAAGTTTGAAAGAATAATTAAAAGAGTCGATCTTTAAATAAGGAATTACAATGCTAAAAGAGAATAAAGAATAAAGGAAGGGGGTCCTAGGTTTATTAAAAATATGGATCACATCAATGCAATACCCGGCAATCACTCCTCAAGAGAGGGGCTACACGTGGTATTAACGCACCGGTCATCATATCCATATCTACCCTTCCCACCCCATTAAGGTATTAAAGCGCGTATTGGTCTCGATCACTTATTGCATGCTATTACTCGTCTCATTCCTATCAGTCCCGGAGGCACTTAGTACTACTAATCCTAAAGGGAGGGATGTTAGGATTATTTGAGGTTTCAAAGGTAAAAAAATTCTAAGGCGACATACAAAACATATAAAGATTGCACATTAGAGGGGAAACATATAAACATAGAAGGCTCAAGTATACCTCCTCCAAACACAAACAATCCAATAGCATGACTTAAACAAATGAGTAAGGTCTGATTCTAAAAAAAATACTTGAGGGAAAAGGAGATTGTTGAATTGCAGCAGGCCTGGCTTATTGCATGACTCAGTTAGGAGACAGAATCGGGCCTGCCTACTGATTGTAACACTTAAACAATAACAGAGGTGAGTTTAATTGTATTTATATTGCCTAAGGTTTGCCTAAGCGTTTAGATGGGGTCCTATAGGCATGATATCTACTTAGTTCAGAAGGTGGTAAGACAGTAGAACTCAAAACGAATTGTTTGACATCCCATAGGCAGGCTTTCTAAACCTTATTAAGCAAGGGAATCAGATTATTGAAAAGAGGTTCAGAATGGACAAAATTAAATTAGACTGGTTACAAATTCTGCAGGTGATAGTATCTGATTTTAATCCCTAGGAGACATGATACCTAACATTACATGTGAGTGGAAACGAATCAGGATTGTATTTATGAACCCCTATAGGCATGATTTCTGTATGTTACTGATTTCAGTATGCTACTGAGTTATAATCAATTGGGTCCTAAAACATGATATCTAAACGGTGACAAATGTGCAGAATTTTAGATGATCCCTATAGACAGGTTATCTATATGAAGTTGAATAAGAAGTCCTATAGACATGGCTTGTAAACATAGTTTGCAGCATTAAATATGCAGAAATTAAAATAGTCTTATAGGCATGGTTTCTAAATGCAACTTGAACATGCAGAAATTTAAATAGTCCTATAGGCATGGTTCTACCCTTGGCATGCATAAATACCCAACCTTTTTCACTAGCCAGCCCCAAGTGTTCATTACAAATTATTTACAAACCAGGAATAATAAATTACATCAAAATACATAAAAATCAACTAGAGAGGCCCGATTCTTGGTTCCTCCATGAGCTATGGAATAACTGCCTTAAGATGCCATTGCTTCAAAGCCTTTCTCAAACTTGAGTGTGTCAGAGTTCCCTAAGAGCCTCAATTGGACCCCGGGCAGTGCTCACACCCAAATTACATCACCAGAATAAGGACAAGTGCAGTGTGGAAATACCTGCCCTCATGTGCCCAAGTTCAGAGGGAGATCATGGGTTCCAAGGCAAGGCTCACATGAGGGGGGCAGAACTTAAGTCTAAGAGAGAGTGGAAGTGCAGAAACTGAGTTTTAAAAGCTGAGGGACCAAAGAAGAGGAAAAGGGGGATGTGAGACAGCCATTAATATTTTAAAGAGTTGATAATTTCACACCAAAGGGGCAGAGGATTGGGAATACATTGCAAGGGCCTATATATTTAGGCATGAGTCAATTCTGGGCATGCACAGCAACAGGGGTGCTATCATGCTTGTAAATCAACCAGAACACACACATATAAGGGTAACATAGAGGTAATGATCCTAGGAGGACCAAGTTTGAGTCATGTTCAGCAATATTTGATGTTGTCATGCCCCAAACAAACCATAAGTATCAAACACATTGGGGTAGGGATTTAGGATTCATAATACATTGATTCAGAACAGGAGAAAAGAAATTATAGCATGCTAAATAAAGGTAGTGAAATAGATACAAGCAGTAGGCAGACAAGAATGCAAGAACATTAAGTAACCATGTTGTTGTTGAGGCTGAAAACTTAATTAGAACGTACCAGTTCAAAGGAGGCAAAATGTAGTAAAAAAAAGTAGCAGGACTTCGAAATATAGCTTTGGCTTTCAACCAGCTAAACAGGCCACAGTACAAGTAGTAAAGCAAGAGAGAGTGTTTTGAGTGTAACTGTGAGTTCAAAACTAATAGTGTTCGTGTGTGTGTTAATGAGAGAGTATGTATATATAGTAGTTCGAAAACCATGTAAAATAAGGCAAGAGTTACAATTGTATAGTAATTACAGAACCAAGTACTAATCAGAATCAAATCGATGCAAGTACTCCTTTAATTAAGGGGCAATCAACCAACGGTAAGGGGCAGAAAATGTTTGAGGAAAGAAATCAAGTAGAGCATCATGTACAGAAGAGACAATTAGGGGTAAGTGCATAGGGGTTCAATTAAGGAAACAACTAATGGAGAATCAGTACAATAATTGGTTAACCAAATAAGGTAAGAAACACAATAAAATTGCAGAATATGGAGACAATCAAAGATCAGCACATGGTAAATCATCGAATCAAGGATTCGAAATTACTAATTTAAGGAGAGTAACATGGATTCCCATGAATAAGCAAATAAACCAAGTTAAAATAGGAGAATCGAAAGTCTAAAGAGAAATTTTCAAATCAAGCCAAGAAACAGGGAGCTCGGACTCAATCAAAGAGATAGTCATGAGTCATGTTTTTAACATATAAATAGAGTGAGATGTGAGTAACCAAACATAGCAAGCAAAGGGGCAAGTCTTGACCAGTCAAGACGAACACAAGCACATAGAGCTAATGTAAGTTAGGCATAAGGAACTTAGTAGAAACACATTCGAAGTGAGATAGTCACAGAAACTCAAGCAAGAGCAGGACAGTCACAAAATCAAACGAAGAAGCCTGGAAGAATTAGGGCTTTCAACATAGGCGAGGTTAAAGAAAAGACAGAAACCCAGAATCGGAAGAATTGCACAAAGGGAACAAGAGATTTCGAAAAGAACTTCTACACTTAAACAAACAATCTCAGACCCAAAACCATAAGATTTTCAACAATAGAAAGGTTTTTAAAAAGAGGATAAACAAACAAGTCGGACAAAAACTCAGGCAAACAAACATTCGCTTAATAAACAGTCAAATGAAATTAGGGGTCTTAACATGCAAACTCAGGCAGAAGGATAATACGAGCAAACACAGCAAAACATATCAAAAAATCAGAGAAAGGTTTCGAAATAACTTAACAGAAACCCTAATCGGAAAGATAAGGAGTTTTGAAAGCGGAACTTTAAAAGAAACTTCGAGAAAAACGCTTAAAAGTTCAGAGCATACATAGGTCTGAAACAAATCTAAGAGGAGTCGAGAGAACCTTGAAGGTTAGGGTTTCAGAGGAACCCCAAGTGGTGAGAAAGGCTTTGAAAACCATCGATTTAAGCAGGAGAGTCAAGAGTCAGACTCGAACAGCCATGGCTGGCCGGAGAAAGGTCAGAGACGACCGGAGAATAGCCGTAAACCGGAATCGACCAAAGTCTAGACCAAGCTCTTTCAAGATCTTGCCTTGAAACCATAATAATCGAACACGTAGAAGCCATGAGAGGTGGATACAAGCCTCCAATGACCCTGGAAGCCATGGATTTGGGAGGTTTCAGGGTTGGAGTTTGATGGCGGCGGCTAGGGTTTGACTGAGTCTCAGAGAGAATTGAGGGAGAAGGGAATTCAAGGGCGGCTGAAATGAGAGAATGGATAGGGTTTGGGGGGTTGTTGGATTAAAAAAGGAAAGGAATTATGAGGACCGTTGATCTTTTAGATCAACGACCGGGATTTAGTAGGTCTTTGGGTCGGGTATTTTAATTCGAAATTGGGCTAGGATTGGGGTTTGAACTGGTTATAATTGAAATACAAATGGGGCTACCATTTAAATAGCCATTTTTTCCTGTTTGATTTTTTTAAAAATAGTAAAATAATTTCTGGAAATAAATTAAGGGTACTAAAATGATTAATAGCACATAATTAACTATTTAAAAATGCCAGACCTAGTTTTTATGAATATAAACGTAATTGATCCTAAAAAGGCTAATATTGTAATTACATACAATTTAACTTTAAAAATACTAAATGACCTTGTAAAAATATGCAAAAATTGTATTAGCCACATTTTAATATAAATATGAAAATCAAATAAATGAATCACCAAAAATAATAATTTTGGAAATAATTATTAGGTTTTTACGGATAAAATAGGGCGATAAACTGATTAAAAAATCTTTAAAAATTAAAAAAAAAAGTAAAACATTTGGACATGCTATTTTGAAAGTATTTTGTATATTAGAAATATATAGGGAAAATTGGGTATCAACAAGGGATTTTGTTCTTCGCGTTCGCGTGGGCCCACTCGCGAACGCGTAAGGCAAATCTCCCAGGTGTCAAACTTCTTCTACGCAAATGCGAGGCTGAGGGGGGGATACCCTCCGCGAACGTGACACAGCACACACGAACGCGATGGCTTGTGAGCCCGGGCAGGGGGAGGGGTGCTATACCCTACGCGAACCCGACCACTTGGACGCGAACGCGAAGGCTCGAGGAGTTACTACTCCGCGAACGCGAGCCTACGTACGCGAACGCGAAGGTCTCTCAGGCCTGACTCATCGCGAATGCGAAGACCAATTTCGCCCAGTTAATTTAAGTTTCAAAAACAGAACACATTACGGGATTTTCACCATTTTTCACAAACTTCTTCTTCTCCACACCTCTTGGGCGATTTTTGAAGAACTTCTTCACCATAACCTCTTGGGTAAGTAATCTTTGACTTGTTTCCTTCCATTTTTATCAACACCCACTAGATTTCTAGGCCTAAAGCATGAGATTAAGGGTAGAAAATTAGGGATTTGGATTGAGTTATGGCTTTTTGATTAATTGTGATTTAGACCTTGTTTTGGGGTCGAATTTTGGAACTAATTATATATTTGGGCTCTTGGGTGAATGGGTGATCGGGTTTTGGTCCGAACCTCGTGTTTCGACCAAGCGGGCTCGGGGTCAATTTTTGACTTTTTGGGAATAATGATTAGAAAGCTATAATTAAGTATTGGAATTGGATTGTCGAGCATTTATTGATGTTATTAAGTTGATTATGTATAGATACAATTAATTTGGAGCCGAATTCGAAAGGAAAGGCGGTATTTGAGGATTCAGTTGGCCGTGGAAGTTCGAGGTAAGTGTTCGGTCTAACCTTAGCTTGAGGGATTAGGAGTTGAGTCCTATTTGCTAATTGCTTCTTGTTGAGTACGACGTATAGGCATGGTGACGAGTATATATACGTTGATGTCGAGCATGACCATGAGTCTTAAATTGATATTGTTGTGTTCTTATGTGATACTACGGATGCTTTAAGTGATGATTCTCGATATTGAGTAAGGATCACATTTGTTCTCGTGGGAATTACTTATGATTTGAATATTGATGTTAGATGAGACGAATAGAGGTTGAGTTAAGTTTGGTTATAGCTGATTCTCCCTTGCCGGGACGTTTTACTTTTATTGTTGATCCCTTGCCGGGATAGTGTAGTTCATTGTTGATCCCTTGCCGGGATAGTGTAGTTTATTGTTGATCCCTTGTCGGGACTCTTGGTATGGTTGTTGCTAAAGGTATATGAAAATATGGATCGGGTTGCACGCCGCAACAATACTATATATGGATCGGGTTGCACACCGCAACAATACTATATATGGATCGGGTTGCACGTCGCAACAATGTTATATATGGATCGGGTTGCACGCCGCAACAATATTATATATGGATCGGGTTGCACGCCGCAACAATGTTATATTGGATTGGGTTGCGCGCCGCAACAGTATTGTTATTGTTTTGTTGTAGATTCTGAGTTGTTCTCTCGTATCTCTTTTATTTCCTATTGGATTTTACATTTTTCCCCATAGCATGTACCCCCTCCTATTTAAATTGTTTATTCCTTCTATTTTTCGTTGTATATTATATAACTGCACATGTTTATCTGGAGTCTGGTCCTAGCCTCGTCACTACCTTGCCGGGGTTAGGCCAAACACTTACCAGCACATGGGGTCGGTTGTGCTGATACTACACTCTGCACTATGTGCAGATACCGGAGCAGCATTTGGGCAGTAGCATTCTGGGAGCCAGCCTTCAGTCCAGCCAGAGAGCCCGAGGTAGTCCTGCAGGCGTCCGCAGACCCAGGCGCTCTCTTCTATCTATAATTATGTTCAGTTTTCACTTGTTTCTGAGACAGACTGTATTTCCTTTTTTTCAGACATGGTATGTAGCACTCATAGACGGTCCGTAGTTATTGTGACACCGGTTTCTGGGTAGAGGCATATATTGGCATTTCTGTACTGATTTTAGTATTTAATTTGACTAAGTCTTCCGCTTGATTTCATCTTCCGCAATTATTTTAATGTTGACCACTTGTTTATTTTAAGTTGTTAAAAAGTATTAAAATGAATGAATTAAGATTTTTACATTTCGTGGCTTGCCTAGCTTCTACGAGTAGGCGCCATCACGACCCCCGAGGGTGGGAAATCCGGGTCGTGACAAGTTGGTATCAGAGCTCTAGGTTACATAGGTCTCACAATTCACGGACAAGCTTAGTAGAGTCTGAGGGATCGGTACGGAGATGTCTGTATTTATCCCCCAGAGGCTACCGAGTTAGGAATACTTCACAATTGTTCTTTCTTGTCGTGTGTTTTGGCATCATAATTGATATCCATATTAACACATTTGCCTTCTACATTTGTTAAATACAAAGCATCATTGGACAACACTCTCGTTACCACGAACGACCCCTGCCAATTAGGGGCAAACTCGTCTTTAGCTTCGACCTGATGCGGCAGGATGCGTTTCGATAGTGTTTCTTTATGTTCTATCTGCCCCAGTTTCACGCAATTCGGGCTTGAAGTGATCTCAAAATGCCTTTACTTATGTCCCTTAAATGTCCCTATCATCTTCAAAATTGTTTCATTGCTTCATGACTAAACTAAACTTTTAAGACCAGGCTGAGAATTACGCGTGCATGTCATGTCACTAGAGTCAGCAGGAAAAGAACTATAAGGAAAAGAGAACTAAACAAAAATGACTAGAAATAACAGAAAATTGCATTAGACAGATGGTGAAAGGGTTTGAACAACAAACAAGCAAACTAAACTAGGGTTACAACCCTAGACAACACTAAACGAGTTACTACGAAAAAACAAACTAGGCAAAATAAAAGGATAGAAGGGTTTGAATCACAAGACAATATCCGGATTACAACCCTGAAAATAACCCGGACAACAAAAATGACAACAAAATAAACCACCAAGACTCCTCTCTAGCTAGCCAAGAGATGGAGCGTCTTTCCAATTACCAAGCACGGCATCTTAGCCACTGAGTTCCGCATCAATATTGCCAAGACCATTACCAACTTCAATATCATCAACTTCAGTCAACAAGTTCCCAAGAGGATTCCCATGCTCCCTGTCACTGTCATTGATCACAATTACCCCTTCTTGAATCATTCTTTCTATATCCCTTTTCAAAGAACGACAATCTTTAATGCTATGACCTTGGACATTAGAGTGGTACATGCATCGTACAGTAGGATCAAAGCCTTTTGCATATGGGTCTGGAGTATAGCCGAGGAGCGGCTCAATCAGGCCATAATGCTTTAACTTTTCAAATAAGCTTGTGTAGGACTCCCCAATTGGCGTGAAACTATTTCTTTTCCTTTGTTCTCTTACCTGCCCCAGTTTTCTAGGATTGTTGGATGCTTGAAAATGCTATGAAGGCATACGAGAATTTTGGGATGCTGGTGCTCGCCCTAGGGAGTGACCTGGTGGTTGGACAGATGGTCGGATGTTGTTCGACGGATAATACTGGGGTGGCTTATGTGGAGTTTGGGGATGTTCATGGGGTCGGTATTGTGGCTGAAAGCGTTTAGCAAAAACGACCACCGGACCCTGTCGTTGGCAGAGGGAGTGACCTAGTGGTTGGACATATGACCGGTCATTGTTTGGAGGATAATACTGAGGTGGATTATGTGGAGCTCGGGGACAGGTTTGGGGTTAGAGCTGAGGCTGAAGACGTTTGGCAAGAACGACCACTGGACCCTGTCGTCGGCGGGGCTCAGCGATATCTTTTCTATCAATGGGAGGACTATCCCGAGCAACTTGTTCGTTCCATCTAAGCCAAAAATCCTTAAAACTTTCCTTGGGTTTCTTTTCCATCTGAGATATGGAGGAGCGGCCTGGGACAATGTCTATATTGTACTGAAAGCGCCGCACAAAATTTTGAGCCATGTCGCCCAATGTATGCCACTTCCCGACATCTTGACGATTATGCCATTCCAAAGCTGCCCCAGTCAAGCTCTCACCAAAATACGCCATCAATAATTCATCTTTCTCGCCAACACTTCTCATTTTACTACAGAAGACCCTCAAGTGGGCTACCGGATCTCCACACCCATCGTACAAGTTAAATTTTGGCACTTTGAACCCTGCGGGCAGGCGAACGTCAGGGGACACAAACAGTTCTTTGCAAGCCATGTTACCCTGGTCTCCCATTCCTTGCTTGTTCTTCAAGGACTGTTCTATGCCTTACAGCCTCCTGGGTATCCCATCTTTCCCCTCTCTTCCTGTGAACTTTTCATTTTCAACATGAGACTCATCCCGCGGGCTCTACTTGTACGAGTCAGGAACCTTGTGGGCAACCTCTACGGGGTAGTATTGGACGTCATGAGCTTTGAGTGGCTAGTCATTGTTGGGGATAGTGGATGTGACAGGAGGGCACTTTTGGGAAAAGACAGTTGGAGGACGAGTGATGGAGCTACTAGGGTGGTTGGGAAAGCTGTGATAAGCGGGTGGATCTGGAGAGTATGGAGGATCATCTGGCATTGTGTCCGGAGCTTGGACAAGAGCAGCATCTAGGAAGCTAGGTGGTGGCGGGGGTGGTGCCTTCCCAGTCATCCAAGCCTGATACATGTCCGCCATGTGTTGTCTTAACATCTTTACCTCTTCAACCAACCCATTGTCCTGTTCAACCAACTATTTTCGGGCACTGGTATCAACCAACTCAGTTCTGCTGTTGTCTGCCATTGCCTTTTGACTTTGTGTTGTAGAGAAGAGTTACCACTTTAAAAACCACAAACCAACCACCCTTCTGCTATGAATATAACAAAATGAAGCCATCACGTTAGCGTTAGGGCATTTATCAGGTAACAACATCACATTGCGTGCAATGCACCTATCAACAATTAACGGTTCTAGAATGACTTCGAGGGTCATAAGGTCACTTGGCATCATCCCAATTTGTTCATTTCAATCCTCTCCTTTCTTTGCTTTTCTAGCACTTCTTGGCTTGCTCATTTTCCTTCCCTTTTTCCCTTCTAATTATCACTCTTTCTTTCCTCTCATTTCTCACATCCCATGATTTCACCTCTCTTTTTTTTGTCTCTTTTTTTTTTCTTCCCTTTTTTTCTTTTTTTTTCTTTTAATAATAAAAAATGATTCGATCGAACCCTACGTAGGTTGCCTACGTATCATGACGCCGCATGAATCAGATCTTTGCGTAGTTCTGGAAGATCGGGAATAAAGTAAACAAACCAACGTTCTCTTTTTTTCTTTTTTACCTTAATGACTGCTCTGATGAGAAAAGAGAAATAAAAGATGCAAAACCCTTTTTTTTGAATTTTCTAGACTTAATGTTCTATAACCTATTCTAAACTCAAGCTTAGAGAGCATAGATTTTTTCCTTTTTTTGAAACAAATACACTATGGGAAATTATTAAGGAAAAATCCTACAAGAGAAAAATATTTTTTGATTACTTTTTTCTGAAATGAAGTCCAAACAATAAACCAAAGAAAAATATTTCGAATTTTCATTTGATATCCCTGAAGAGAGACTTCGAAACGAGAAATGAACAAAATAAAAAATATTTTTTTTTGGATTTCGGTTTTTGATTACCTAAGAAAGAAACTTTAAAGATAAAGATAAAGTATGTTTTTTCTCTTCTGTGCACAATGTCCTAAAGTTCTTGGGAAAATAAAAGAATATTTTTTCCATTTTTTATTAATTTCCCAAAGAAGAACCTCAAAAGAAAATCTTTTTGGATTTTTGAGATTAATACCTTAAAGAAAACTTTAAAAAAAAGGTACTAAAAGGAAAATTCTCTCTTTTTTTTTTTTTGAATTTTTGGTCCTAATATAGTAAAGAAAATATAAAAACAATTTATTTTAAGTTCTAGGTATTAATTGCCTAAAGGAAAAACCACCTCAAAAATATTTGTTTTTTTTTTCATTTCTACAATTAGTATTCTAAAGAAAATTCCTAACGGAAATGTAAAATGCAATTCTTTTTTTTTTATTTTTGATTTATTACACACCTTTTCAAATGCAAAATAGAAAGTACAATAATAATAATAAAACTCGACATTACTATTCAAAACTAAAAGGTAAAAGACGACATAAAATAGATAATTAAAAAAAAACAGACTCAAGACACAAAAAGAAAAGAAAATCTTCTTTTAATCCACTTTTAAATGAGCGATCCTGACTAGATGTCCTAGACTCTGTCATGCTCCAACTCCGGTAAGTAAATCTATACCTGTATGAGAAAATTAAAACCAACACTATGTGAGACGATAATATTCCCTACTAGACACATGCAAGACATGATTGAGGCTATTTTTGCGAAATGGCTTATTTGGCCAAAAGGTGGCTAGAAGTGCAAAATTTGGCTAAGACTCGGCAAAGCGAAAAACCTAAGCTTACTAGGAAGACCGGACCCTATGTGGGTTGCCTACGTATCACGCCCCGAAAGACGAGAATCAGGTATGCGTAGTTCGGGCAGATTGGATACGGGCGAAAAATTAAACAAAATAACTAACTTAGAGAAAACATATTTTTGTCTTTTCCTTGCAAATGATGAAACATGCAAACTTCTTTTTTGGATTTTCTTTTTCCTTCTTTTTTTGATTTTTTAGAAAAATGATAAAAGTGCAAAATCTTTTTGAAATTTCCAAGCTCTCTCTTTTCTTAAATAAAAAAGTAACAAAAACAGAACTAGGCTCCACTTGCTTTATTTCCCCACTTCATCCTCCTTTTTCCCTTTTTTGTTTCTTTCCCTCTTTTCCATTTTAATTTTCCTTTTTATTTACCCTCAGCTATCATT